>NC_050518.1:26412391-26451533 GCF_002922805.2 Oryzias melastigma
TAGACATGCTTCACACACGCGCTACAGAGCCTGAATCTCACCGGTGCTTCTCCCGAATGAGCGCGTGCATCGCTATTAAAAGTCCGACACAGCGCGGCCATCTGCACAATAGTTCTGCCGCGCGACTCAGACGCTCAGCGCAGCAGCCTCTTAAATGAAAATATAATATCGATACTTGGTGAGAAACCATCGAGAATCGATCGCAGGACTAAATATCACAATATATCGCAATATCGATATTTTGGCACACCCCTAGTGTTCCATAAATAAAGCCTAAACTCCAAATTAGCATAAAAAACCTTAGTAGAGGGCAAATCAGCCAAAAAAGTTAGCTCGTTACTTTAGAACTAGCTAAACTCCAAGATAGCCTAAACATTCTTCAGTAAACTAAATTAGCCAAAAACGTTAGCATGTTGCAAAAATATTAGCTAAAGTCCAAATTAGCATAATAAAACCTTAGTAGATGCCAAATTATCCAAAAAAGCTAGGTATATAATATTAGATAAACTCCATTTTTTTAAATTACTATAAAAGGTGAAAGCATAGCCCATGAATATATTTAAAGTGTTGTTTCTAATCTACTTAAAATTGAGAAATTATAAGAGTTTCTCATTCATTTCCTTTGGGGCATCTTTTGCTCAATATTTCAAAAACTATAAAGTTTACAAATGCCAAAAGTATCAGCAGTAATGTCCTGAACGAGCTGAACGTTTTGATACAAAGATTGATTAAATCACTGAAAGTGTGATTTAGTTTTTACAGTCCAAAAAACGTGCGGAAAGGAGCAGGAGAATCACTGTAGTGTGAATGCTTAGTAAGCAATCACATAATTAAAGAAAACTGCCTTCTGGTTGGGGCCTGTAAATATAGCCCAGATCATCAGGGGGGTATAAATACTCCAGCGCTGCTGGTTTCTATGAGACGGATATAAACGCAGCACACGCTTTCTGTGCATGCTAAGTTTATCACCTTTTTGTCAGCAGGCCGAGACAGACTTGCTTTAAAAAGCTGACCGGCTATATTGAACTTCAGACATTATGTAAGAGGATAGAGAGGTGTCTGTTTGCCCCCAACTAGCTCGAGGCGGCCTGCTGCCCCCAGCTGCCTCCGTCTCCGCTTAACACGCCGTTTCCCTGGCGACCAGACAAAGGCCGGCTTCTTGAAATCTTGTTGAACGATTTTGTCTCCCTTCTTCTGACTGATCGGGGGCAGATACGGGGAAAGCGGGGCAGTCGGAGGGAATCCTATTCTTGGAAAGTCCTGAGTCACTCTTTCCCCTGCAGGCAAGATCTGAGGAGGGAAGACGGGAGGCAGAAGGAGACGGTTGTTCAGTCGACTTTACACTTTACACTTTACACTTACACTTCAGTCGACTTAAAACTATTTTTAATAGAAGTTAAAAATACAAAAAAACTTTAAAGATTCAGCCATCCAGAACAAACGACAGAATATTCAGACCACAAAAAAGGGAAAGGAAAATTAACAAATATATGAGAATAAAGATGTAAAAATATAAAGAAAGAGTCTACATTTTATGAAACTGAAGTTCTAAAATTAAAGGAAAAAGACAAAATTTGACAAAAAATGCGTACATTTATGAGAAAAAAAGTCAAATGATTATGATGCAAATTTCTTCAATTTACAAGAATAAAATCGTAAAAGTATAAGAAAAAAGTCACACAGTTATGTGAAAAAAGTAACAATTTTTAAGAAACAACTAAAAAAACTATAAGAAAAATGTCAACATTTTACAATATGAGAGTCAAAATTGTAAGAAAAAGTCCAAATTTTACAAGAATAAAGTATTAAAAATATGAGAAAAAGTTGTTCAATTATAATTTTTTTTCAACAAATTAGGTTGTTAAGTTATGAAATAATAAAAATTTACAATTTATCTGTAAAACGTCAAAATCTTACAAAAATAGCGACAACATCATGAGAAATATTACAAATTTTACAAGAAAAAAAGTTGTAATGTTATTAGAAAAAAATTTAAACTATTACGAGATTAAAGTCTAAAATATATGAGAAAAAAGTCGACGGTTTACAAGATGAAGTCAAAATTATAAGAAAAAGTGAAGTAAACCATTAAAGTTGTGAGAAAAAAGATGCTGAATAATGATAATGATTAATTTAACAAATTAAGTGAATTAAGTTCCAAAGTTATGAAAATATTAAAATCTACAAGAATGAAGCAGTAAAATTATCTGAAATTGTCAAAATCTTCCATAAATATGAGAAATAGTACACATTTTACAATAACAAAAGCTGTAAAGTTATTAGAAAAAACTCAAAACGTTAAGAAATCAAAATCATAAAACTATGAGGAAAAGAATCAACGTTTTACAAGATGCCAGTCAAAATTACAAGAAAAACCCCAAATTTGACAAGAATAAAGTTGTAAATTTAGGGAAAAAAGCAAAAATTGTACAAGGACAAAGCTGTACGATTATAAATCTTTCTTTAAGTTAGGTACGGAAAAAAGTCAAACAATTAAGTTAAAAAAGGTAGCAATTTATGAGAATTAAGTTTAAAGTTATGAAAAAAATGGTACATTTCCATGAATAATGTCTTAAAATGCAAGAAAAAGTCACACAATTATAAATTCTGCAGTGTACACAAATTTGCATAATTATGTGAAGTCTTAAAAAATAATCATAACATGAGAAATAAGTACACATTTTACAGCAAAATCTTAAAGTTACCAAAACTGAAGAACTTTACGACATTAAAGTCGTAAAATTATCTGAAAAAGTGATAACAAATTCTGCAATTTGCAAGAATAAATATATACAATTATAAGAAAAAAGTCAACATTTTATGAGATAAAACTTTAAAAATATAGGAAAAAGTCCATATTTTAACATAAAGTCTTAAAGTTGTAAAAAAAGAAGTAATATTAAATTTAACAAAAATGTAACAATTGATGAGAATTTAGTCGTAAATTCAACAGCACATCTGTGCCGACCAAAGCCTCTCTGTATGGTGAATGTTTTAGAATCTGCTCTTGAACCAAACGCCGCCCTCGCTGCGTTTGGTTCAAAGAGCACAGATTCTAAAACGTTCTCAGTGCAGACAGAGAGGCTCTGTGGACACGGATCTGCCGCAGATCTTCTGACATTGACAGCACATACGATCCGTTTAATCCTGGAAAACTGCTGTGTTAGCGCTAATGTTAGCTAGCTAGCTAGACGCTCTCTCTTCAGCGTCATCATACTCAGTCACAACGTGCTTCCTCTTCAAGTGTTCATGCATCACCATAGTGCTGCTGTGGAACACAAGTTCTGCCTTGCATATATTACATTGGACACTTTTTCCTTTTATTATTTATATTTCCCACACTTTCAAGCTCCGTTAGCGTGTTGTTATGAGACCCGAACCTTCCTAAAACTTCCTGTGACATCACCACTGACCGGATTAGCACTACTGCGCATGTGTGTTAACACTAGAATTCCTAAGCCTGCGCAAATTTGCGCAGGGAAGAGTTCCCCCCCTCTAATCTGAGAGCCCATTGTTGTGTCATGGTGGGTCACTGATGAGCCATTAACTTGCCCATGTATATGTTAATGCAGCATGTAGTACCTAATGTGTATTTGAACTAACAGGTTGTGTGGGGGTTGGAGTTACCTGATGCATGTGGACAAGTATTGGCTTTCCTGCTTTTACTCACATTTGAACTAAAGTTCCATCTCATTCCTAACCCAGAGTTCAATATGATGTTGCTCCACCTTTTGCTGCTATTGCAGCTTCAACTCTTCTGGGAAGGCTGTCCACAAGGTTGAGGAGAGTATTTATAAGAACTCTGGATCATTCTTCCAAAAGCTCATTGGTCAGGTCACACTGATGTTGGTGGAGAAGGTCTGGCTCTCAGTCTCTGCTCTAATTCATCTCAAAGGTGTTCTATGGCGTTCAGTTCAGGACTCTGTCCTCCATGTCTTTATGGACCTTGCTTTGTGCTCTGGTGCACAAAAATGTTGGAAGATGAAGGGCCCGCTCCAAACTGTTCCCACTAAGGTTGGGAGCATTGTCCAAAATGTTTTAGCCTCCTGAAGCATTGAAAGTTCCTTTCACTGGAACTAAGGGGTCTGAAAAACAAGCCCACACCATCATTCCTCCTCCACCAATGCAGTCTGAAACGTCCCGTTCTCCTGCAACCTCCAAACCCAGACGGTCCATCAGATTTCCAGATAGAAAAGTGTGATTCCTCCCTCCAGAGAAGACGTCTCCACTGCTCTAGAGTCCAGTGACGGCGTGCTTTACACCACTGCATCCACGCTTTACATTGTACTTGTTGATGTGTGGCTGCAGCTGCTGCCATGGAAACTCGTTCCATGAAGCTCTCTGTGTACTGTACTCATGCTGATCTGAAGGTCATATGAAGGTTGCAGCTCTGCAGCAACTGACTGCAGAAAGTCTATGACCTCTTTAGACTTTCAGCATCCTGGCTGAGTTGTTCCAAATTCTTCCATTTTGTTCTGATAGAACTGACAGTTGACTGTGGAATATTTAGGACATTTCAAGACTGGATTTGTTGCTCAGGTGGCATCCTATGACAGTTCAACACTGGAATTCACTGAGATCCTGAGAGCAAAACATGCTTTCACTGATGTTTCTAAAAACAGTCTGCATGTCTGAGGAGTGATTTTATACACCTGTGGTCAAACCAAGTGATTAGGACTCCTGATTCTGATCATTTGGATGGGTGAGCCGATACTTTTGGTCATATAGTGCATGTTTATGACTTATAAACATAGACACATCTTCAAGTCAAAAAGACAAACATCCCAATATCAGCAAGACTCACACTCCTCTGAAACCCTTAGCTCTATTTCAAATAATCCTCGATGTGGACTCTGGGAGCAGTGAAGACGATTCTTTTGTTGTGGAATCAGAGTTCATCTTCTCAGATTCCTCCTATGATGAGGATATGCCAGTACATGGATTTGCAGCCAGAACATCCTCTCCACATGATACTTATACATACGTAGACTAATAAACTATTAATTGTTGAAGAAGAGAAAGATGAGAAGCCTTCATCTGTAAAAAGACAATTTTCCCAATTCAAAAAGGCAATCAGAATGTTGAAGACAGCCAGTGGTGCCACAAAACACAGACACACTGGAGAAAAGTCTTTCTTGTAGGCCAGGACTGCCTGGTCCTAAAAAAACTGTTTCTCTTAGGTATGTGAATGGGGGGAGGGAGCAGAACTGTGTGCTGTCGTACAACCTAGATCTAATTTGCAATTTGAAGGTCATTAAATGCATCAAAAAGGAATCAAACGCCCCCATGTCACCAGTTTTAAGGTAAAAAAAATATATAAAAGTAAAACAAATATTTCATGTGGACTATTCCTGAGCCGGATTCGAACCCATGACCTTCTGAATGTGAGTCAGCAGCCATAACCACTTGACTGTCTAGTGGCGGAATCTGGAATGCATGTCAAACTTAAATTTAAACATGACATTCTGCATTGCGAAATCAGGAAGTCATTGTTGATGGTTTAAAGGCATCAAAACTGGATCAACCCCCCCCCCCCATGTCACCAGTTTGTCATTTATTGTGTTTGTCTGTGTTAAAAATATTTCTTTCACCTGCAAATTTAAACCATACAATCTGCAATGTGAAAACAGGAAGTCATTGTTGATGGTTTAAGGTGATCACCACAACACTACTTTGAGAAGGGGAGGGGGGTATTGCAGCAGAACCTGAAAGTTCCAGGGATTCTAGTGTTAAATATAATGGCAGACCCAGCATTAGAAACGTGCACCGTAGTTTTGAGATAAAAACAAGGAAAAAAAAAACAAAAAAAAACGATGCGCCGACTATAAAATTAGTTGTCAACCATTGAATAGTTGAAGTAGTCGCGATTAATTGACTAATCGTGGCAGAATGATAATTCTGACCAACAGAATTACTGATTAATAACTGTTTATTTCTCTAGAGAAGTCTATGGGATTTTGGCTTCTTGGAGCCATTTCCTGTTTGGAATGCCAGGGGAGCGGGGCCACTCAGTCCAGATCTCAGATACAGTCAATGGTCTGCCCAGAAAGTTTGATCAAACTGCTTATGCTATCCTTTGGAACGGGGGGGGGGGTATCAAACTCAATCACACTTAGGTCGCGGGCCGAACAGGATAAACATTTATTCAACACTCTAAAACTACATTTTTAACCCTTCCGCTCCCCTTTGCTTGTTTACATTAAAAGTGGGGTCATCTGGACCCCAAAGAGAGCGGAAGGGTTAAAACTTTAAAACCGTAACTTTTCAACATATTCATGAAGTGGATATATAGCATTACATGTGATAATGCTAGTGTGAATCCTGTAAGCTGAAGATGCTAGTGCTGATGGCTGAAAACGCTGAAGCTGATAGCTAAAAATGCTAAAGCTAATAGCTGAAAACGGTGAAGTTGATAACCAGATAAAATATTAGCTAAATGCCAAATTAGCCTAAAAAAACAAACAAACAAAAAAAACCTAGGTTTCCCCAAAATCAGCATGTAGCTGAAAAAAATAACTAAACTTCAAAATAGACTAAAAATATGAAAAAAAAGCCTAAATTAGCCAAAACATCTAGCGTGTAAATATTAGATTTTGCAAATATTGCAAATATTAGTACCGGCATAACAAAAAAATCTACTTTCATCCCTGATTTTGTCAATTCTACAAGTTAGAAATAAGCACAAGATAACACCTGGACATTAATAACAATAAAATCAAATGATCTGGAGGGCCGGATAAAATTACCCGGAGGGCCAGATCCCGGCCCCTGGGCCTTGACTTTGACTCATGTCCTTTAGAAACATGCTAAAGGACAGTATGAAATTCTTAATTTCATACTGTTTTGTTTTCAGGTTCATCAGTAGACATCGGGTTGTTTCTCTGAAATCCCAGCGACGGTTAAGTGTGATTAAAAGCAGCTTCTCCCTGCAGCGCAGCAAGAAGGCGCTCTGTGGTGAAGCTCCGCCCAGCTTGGCGGCCTGTTTCCTGACTTATCTGCCTAATGGCAAACTGCTGAATTAGCTGGATGGAGGGTTTAGCCCGGCGAGGCCTGACGATGATCCGGTGTAACTACAACACATGTAATCTGCAGCACAGCTGGGGTGTTTACACGGAGGAGACCTGGCACCTCCCCCTGGTGAGCGGCTCTGCCGGGCCTCCTGGAGGAGGTGGTGGTGGTGTGGGCAGATAGTAATGACAAGTGTTGCTATCAGGCCCGCTCACGCTCATCCAAATCCCAGATTAAAGCCCCCCCCTCGAGGTTTTGCCAGTACCCTCGCTGTCTGGATCTCACTCTGTCTAACCCAGTAACACTTTTACAAGCACCCCCCCCTCCATCTGCCTCACTGCACTCCACCCCCCGCGCTGGATTACTATGGGTGGGGGGGCCGTGGCTGCTTTGACCACAGAAACAATCCCATTCTGCTTGACTTTTGGATAACCTGTCCCCCCGCCCCCAGCAGAATCGTGAAAGTTCTGGAGGGAATGGCGCTATGGTATCCACGGAAACGGGAGGAGGTGGACCTGGTCCCGTGTTTGCTTTCCGGCCTCACCCCTCCCTCCTTGTCATATCAATATGGTGGCGGACAGCAGCGCTGCGATGAAGGATTAGAATGGGATTAGTGACACAAAGCATTCTGATCCTTCTGTTTTTATTTTTCCGTATGAATCGGCGAAGGATTAAAAACAATACACAAGTAATCTGTCTGCCAGCTGACACCCTCCGTGCCGTCAGCGGCTCCGCAGCACACTAACCTGGATCTGCAGTCCAGTTCCAACCGTCACGTGAACAGAATCAGCAAATGATGCCAGTTTGATTATAAAAACCAAGTGTAAATGGAAAAGTGATGTCACGGGGTTAAAGGAGGTTCTTTAGTCTGGATTATGGCGTTTCTGCTCCTGTTGATCAGTCAGTTACACCACTAGTTATGGATTTGATGAACTCCTCTTCCAGCAGTAAAATTCAATATCAGTTTAGATTTGGATGTAGGGGAGTAACGATTCATTTCTCAGTTTGATTCATTTCATAATTTGTTGCTTACAATCCCATTCATTCTCAATATTGGTTCATTCATCAGAGAGAAATAGCTGGTGCTGAAGAGTGCTGCTGAAGTTTTCCAGATTCCTTGTGTTTCTTCAAGATAAGTGTAAATTAAACATGTGAACAAACAAGTAAACAAGAATGAATGTCAAATCCATTCACATTTTAGTTTGATAAAGTTCCGCCCACTGTTGTTTTTCCACATCAGAATAATCCAAATGGAATATTATCAAATTCAGTGTTTCCACACATTGTTGGTTGATCAGTTTCTGCTGCATCACGTGTGTTGTCCGCTGTTGTTTTCACTTTATAGTGAAATTAAACTCACCATGTCTCAAGATGGGACTTTCCAAGATCGATTATCACATTTATTTAGTTTATTTTATAATCAATGTATTTTTGTTGTTTTTTATTCTAAGGCTGAAGTGGACAAAGTTAGTAAGGAAGCAAAAAAGAGAAAATATAACAATAACTAGAAAAGTTGCCTTACCTGTGATAATGTTAGTGTGAATGAATCGCTGAAGATGCTGATGCTTTTTGCTGAAAATGGTGATGCAATTTACTTTAATTCCTGTAGGGGTTTGTTGAAAATGCAAAAACTATTTGCAAAATGTTACATTTGCTAAAATACTGGAAATGTCATCTAAAAACAATGAAAGAGTGCTGAATTGACCTAAATTTCTGACAAATTTGTAGTAAAATTGCTTAAAAATCCCTAATGCATGCCAATTATGGCTAAATATTTAGTGTTAAGTATGAGCTAAACTTCAAATTAGCTCAAAAAAACCTTAGTTGATTCCAAATGAGCCAAAAACAATCTAGCTTGTTGGTTTAAAACTAGCTAAACCCTCAGTAGACAAATAACAAATTAGTAACTAATTAGCCAAAACAAATTAGCCAAAAACGTTAACATGTTGCCAAAATATTAGCTAAACTCCAGATTAGCATTAGAAACCCTCAGTGGAGGCCAAATTAGCCCAAAAAAAGCTAAAACATTGCTTACTCTCAGTAAACTAAATTAGCCAAGAACGTTAGCATGTTGCTAAAATATTAGCTAAACTCCAAATTTTTTGAAAATTACTATAAAAGATGAAAACATGGCCCATGAATATATTTAAAGGCTTGTTGCTAATCACTTAAAATTTGAAGACTTTCTCATTCATTTCCTACAGAGCATACTTTGCTCAGTATTTCAAAGCCCTCAAGACATATCATGTCATGCACTTTAAGCATCATGTAGCCACTGTTAATGCGGTGGAGGAAAGGTCTTTCCATCTGAGCAGGATAGGTGCCAGGAGTGAGGTAAAGGGTAAAATACCTTTGTCCTCCACAACCCCCAAAAGTTCTGTTAGTGGGTTTGGTTTCCATTTGGGGTTAAATACCCGAGACATTGCTTCAAAAATTGCCATCCAATACACATTAGAATGAGGACATGAAAAGAACACATGGGAAAGAGTGTCACCTGTAAGATTTCTCACACACAGAGGGCTAACTGTGGGGTACATACTGTAGAAGCCAGCCTAACCCTAGAAATATAGACTCGGTGTACCACCCACCAGTTTAAGAGCAGAAACCCAAGTATCATCCAATACAGGGAGGCCTATATCTTCTCCCCAAGCCCTCTTAAATGTGTCCACCAAAGGAGGTTTGAGGTCCAGCATAATGTTGTACAGAGATAAGGCTCTTCCTGGATGGATCTGTGGCATCATCTTGTCAGTTGTTTTTGTCTCTATAGTGGTTGAACATTTTTGTGATTATTTTTTTTTTCATTTTGAATTAGGACTGGGCAATAAAACAATAACAATATATATCACAATTGAACTTTTTCTCGATAGAGAAATGAGTCTATTGCAATAGACTTTTATTTTGAAGGGTCCAACATTGGCACTTGTCAGTATTAGCATTTCAGCATTTTCCCCTCTTTGGTGAGTGAAAGTTAGAGAGTTAGTCATCACATGGCGAGTAAAGTTTGCATCTAATTATTTATGGTCATTAGCTCTCATTTTGGTCTTTTTATTTTTAACCTCTCTACTTCTATCATGTGCGTGCAAGGTAAACGAACGCTCACCAGTCACCACTCCCCCGCGGTCACTTCTGCTAACCTTCTCCGTGTAACGTATGGTTTTGGCTGATGAAGCCGTGGAACATCTGGTGATTTTTAATGGCAACCAGTCAGAACTGGAAGACAATCTGGCAGGACTTATAGCAGAAACAGAAAGTTTAATAAAAAATGTTGCTTTGGTGATTGTGATGTAGCATTAGCATGATGCTAACGCTACGAGCTGCTCCGTGTGTAAACACGGACCAGTTTACAGTCGAATAATACTTTCTCTGACCGGACTTTTAAGACATGGCGGATAAATGCAACAATATTAACATGTTAGACATTCATAAAAAACATTTTTTTTTAATTTAATGACATAATTGAGTCCACTGTGTACTAGCAGATGTTATGACTCCCCTTTTCCTTCTTGTGAGAGCGCTCCGGATATTATATATAACAACAAAAGTCCAAATCTTTGTTTTCAGGATGTGATCACCAGAGGCCCGTTCCAAGAAGCAGGTTTTGTTGGAACTCTGAGTTCGTGAACTCCAAATTCAGTAAAACTCTGAGTTTTCGGTTCCAGAAAGAGAGATAACTCAAACCCGGGAAAGTGGGTGAAACCAAGCCCGTTCCAAGAAGCGGGTTAGGATGAACTCAGAATCAATCACTATGGTAACTGAGTCTGTGAACGAAACCTGGTCGGTAGCAGGTTTTCTTCAGGAAACTTAGAGTTCTCTGCGGTCTCCGCCCCTTTTTAAAGTGAAAGATGTTCAAATATGAGTTCATCATTAACATTAGAGAACATTCACATTAGAGACGTCACGTTTTCACCACTCAGAAACCAAAATGTCATGTTCATTCATAGAGGATCATGTAGAGAGGAGGCTGATTAATCCAGAGGAAATGTTATTTACGTCGGTAGAGGATTTGGAGGACACGAGTCGACTGACTGCAGTTTCCCAATTCATTTTTATTTCAGCGATATTATAAATAGTGAGTTTTTCCAGGGACTCGCTATTAAGAAATACAGTTTTCTTTTCCTTATTTTAGACCCATAACAATTGAAATTATGGGATGTCAAACACCGGGAAACCATTTCAAATCATCTACCATCCTTTCCTTGCGTCAAACATTAGCTCGGTTGTCAGCAACGCTGCCTCCCTCTGTGGAGTTTGCGAGTTCGATTCCCGGCTGCGGAAGTTTTTTTATGCTTAAAAAAAGAATTCGGCGAATATTTTTTAAGTCTTGAGAATTAAAATTAAATAAATAGTTTTTTAACATATTCCAGGCAGCTACAGTTTCTTCTTAGCGTGCAGTGATATTCGTGTGTGTGGGTGGGGGGGTGTTACCAAAACTGGTCATTCATACGATTCCGGAGATTACTGGTTAAATTATTAACAGATCAAAAACCATTCCTTACTCAACAAGAGACAAAATAACCTTCCTGACATTATTTATTCATTATTTGAAATGATTCAAATAACTGCAGATATTTTCTCTCTGTTCTACCGCTGCAGCTGTGTTGCTTTTCTTGCAGAAAATGTTCTCCGATAGTCGCATTTGCTTGAAGGAACTTATCAATTTCCGCCGCCGGAAGTACGTAACTCAGGTGTTTGTCCCCGTTGCCATGGTGAATCGTGCTGTCTTTGCTCCATTGATCAGGGCTTTTAATGGTCGCGACGCTCACACCTGGTTCTGGTTCTGACAACTTCAAGTTGATTGAATCAAACATTTTCAGCTGTTCTGGAACCGAAAACCCTGAATTTGAGAATTTTGAGTCCAGTGACTCTAAGTTCAGGTTCAAACTCTAAATTTGTTGAACCTGCTTCTTGAAACGGGCCCCTGGAGACAGAATTAGGAAATCTTGGGTAAATCTCTCAATTTTTTCTCGGCATGTTTGAATTCGAGTTTATAGTGACACCAGAGACATGTTCATACCATTTATAAATTACTTCTATTTAATTCAATTTTCTTAAAAAAATCTGTTACAAAAGGTTAAACACCACTAATATTTCTGTGTAGAATACTATTATAATTCTATGTGTGTTCTGTAAAGCCTGAAAACATTGGAATGTATTTGTAGAATTCATCCTTTGTTTTTAATGGAAGGAAGGAAATTAATATTTAAATCTAATTAACATATTTAACAGATATAGTTATTTAAGTTGTATCATGATATAAATCGTTATCACACGATAATAAAAAGGATATTGTGATATAAAAACTTCCATATCGCCCACCCCTATTTTGAATAGATTTTAATGGTATTGGTCAATTCAATTAACAATCTTCCCTCAGGCAGATGGATCTGATTGGATCATAGGGATAGAAATCGATTCATTATTAATGATGATTATTATGTAGAACTTTACTATGTATGTGTGAGTCAATATTTTTCATGATTAGAGAGAAGTCTTTTCCTTTTGTAAGACGGCGGTGACAGAAGATCTCCGAGCCGACGCATGCGTCTTATTTTGATCTTCCTGTCATGAGTTTGTATCAGAACCAGAATTGCCTTAAGATTTCATCTGAGCAGCTTCATGAAGTCGCTCCTGCTTCCTCTGTTACTCTGAGCTTCTGGAACAAGCTGTGCTGTTGGATGTGATAATCACACACCTTTTCTTCATGATAATGTCTTCTTTCATTCATGTGGAAGGAGATTTTCACCACCGTCTGTTTTTTAAACTGTTCTGCTGTGACGTCTGTAAGACAGAAACACATAAAGATGATAGATGTCGGAAAATAGAAAAACTTTAACTGTTTTAAATGCACAGAAATCTTTAGATCTTAATATGAATATGTTGTACGCTGAGAAGATCATCCTGAGCGTGGATCTCCAACCCAGAACCACGTTCAGGATGTGACAGAGAAATACAGATGTTATTTTGAAGGTTTCAGTGGAATCTTAGAGCAGATGGTCACTGTTTCACCAGCTGATCGTTGGATGAATAACATGTTTCTGAGCCTTTCACTAAACTCGTTTGGAAGGTCTAAACTTGTCCTGCAGACTGACTAGAAAATGGTTGATTTTTGGGCCTGGCTGAAGGTCATTGACAGAACTCGACCTTTCTTTAGAAAAACATGGAACCTGTTGATAGAAACATAAAACTCTCTTTACTGAATCCTTAAGCTCATTTAAAAGTCAGTTTTACTGCATCCAGATGGCTTTCTCTGAATGACATTCACACTGCCACAGCAGGCCCTAGAAATAGTTTTAAAAATCTTAAAATTGAAAAGATGATACTTAAATAAGTAAAAAAAAATCTTCCAATGGGGTTTAGAGCAAAGGTCTCACCAAGAATTAATATTTTAAGAATAAAAATTCTTCTCACCAAAATCCGACTGACAGACTCAGTATTTCTGTTTGTGAAGCCAAACCTGAAGGAACCGCCGGCAATGCTGCATGTCTCGTACTGAAACACAATGTCGGTCTTGTTTTGTTGTCTTTTTATTTTTTTAACTATATAATTATCAAATATTGAATGTTTTACTCATAATTCTAAAAGTTATTATTCTCATGAAATTATGTCTTTTTTTCTCATATTTTTAGAACCTATTTTCTTGTAAAATTGTGACTTTTTTCCGTATAATTTGTAGTCTTTATTCTTGTATAATTCCAATTTTTTCCCGTAATAATTTTACGACTTTATTCTTATAAATTTACTTTTTACTTTTTTCCTCGATGATGTTACAACTTTATTCTTATAGAATTGAAACTTTTTTCCTTATAATTGTACGACTTCATCTTTGTAAAATTATGAGTTTTTTACTCAAAATAAAAAACTTTATTTTATAAAATTACAACTTTTTTCCACATAACTTTAAGACTTTATTGTCATAGAATTGCCACTTTTTAACTTGTAATTTCAGAAGTTTATTCTTGTAAAATCACAGTTTTTCCTTATAATGTTACGATTTTATTCTTGTAAAATTACGTGTTTTTTAGTTATAATGAACAACTTTATTTTATAAAATTACAATTATTT
Organism: Oryzias melastigma; assembly: GCF_002922805.2. NCBI lineage: Eukaryota > Metazoa > Chordata > Actinopteri > Beloniformes > Adrianichthyidae > Oryzias > Oryzias melastigma. Next base: position 26,426,462 of record NC_050518.1, read on the forward strand.
TCCTTTATTCTTGTAAAATTATGTTTTTTTTCCGCATAATAAAAAAACTTTATTTTCTAAAATTACAAGTTTTTTCCTCATAATTTTATGACGTGGTTGTCATATAAATTGTTAAGGAGCCCCATGTGCTCTCACCTAGACATGTTTTCTTTAAATAAATGTTTTGCCATTTAAAAATTTTCTTTAAATTATTATTAATGTTGCTGGACAAAAAATGAGGCAAATGTTCATGTCTATTTACTTTCTTAAGATTGTATTTTTGTGGTGCAGTGAACCCGGTTTTGATTTCCAAATGAATCCTCTTTGAGTCAGTTTGGTGACCCCCCCAGCCCGCCGCTGTGACATAAAAACGGGTCCCTTGGGGGCTAATGCCGCTGCGTAGGATTATCCAGCAGTGCAGCGCTGCAGCTCAGCAGGTTTACCCCCGTGACCCCTACGAAAATGAAGCTCTGTATTTACAACCATTAACTGCAGCATAAAGCCGCCAACATGAGAGTTCCTCCTGATTTCACGGGTTTTTCCTCGCCACCGAAGCAGGTGGTGCCAACGCCAACATGCGCACGTAAGAGGTTTATGTCTAAACCATTGGTCAACATATCAGAGGCTGTGATAAATATTTGCCTGCGCAGGAAGTCACATGCAGTTCTGAGCTTCGGCTTTGCAGTTCTGTAAACTGTGCAGTCCTTCCCTTTTCAACCGGGAAGCAGCGTTCACCCAAACAAAGACTGTTTCCCTTCAACTGAATAAGAGAAGCTGGATTCATGTGAGTCAAGTGTTAGTTATGTGCAGGATGTACTATGCAGATCCTTATCACTCTGAATAAAACTGCTGCACATTAAATATAAATGACGGAGTTTGTATCCACAGACATAAATAACCTCCATCTATTGTATTTAGCTTTTTTGTTTCCCAACTTTATGCATGTCTGCATTTTTACACGAGACACTCTATATATCAAAGGAAAACCGAGGAATATCTGACCTTACAGGAGACGTCAGACGTATGATATTTGCATATTTTAGTCTGATTTGTTGTGTTTTCGTAGAAAACATTTGTTTGTTTTGCTGATGATGTTATGAAGCGTTTCTGTCCTCAGTTTTCTGTGGTACAGAAAGACTTAAAAGCTGAAATCTGACCTTCAGATTTCAAGAATTTGACTCTGTTCATCATTTTTTCAGCTCTTTAATGACACAAAGGATATGGAGAGAAAATTGACTCATCCCGATTTGTGCGTGAATAACTGTTGATTTGTAACCCTTACAATTTTGTGCATAAGTACAAAAATTACGCAATTACAAAAAAAAATACAATTTACTAGTGTTGCCACAAACGATTATTTTAAAAGTCGACTTATCACCAATTTTTTTCACTTAGTCGACTAATCGAGTCATGCATAAACTGGATGTAAAACACACATCTTAACTATGATTAGCTTTAGACTTGAGGTGTTAAGCTATGTACTAACAAAAGATAAAGACAATTAAGACAACAGTTTATTAAACCTTTAGTGTATCCTGCAGCTTCTTTCCTTCATTTGTTTCTGGCATTAAAACAAGATTAAATCAAATGAGGTCGGCATCAGAAACAAAGGAACTTTTTAACTAAAGATAAAGTTTTAGTCTCACTGACTCAAATACAACTGAAGTACATTTTTATTTTGGTTAGTGATTAATAGAACATAATTAATTTGTTAATATTTATTAACACCCTTAGGTGTCCTGCTGTGCAGCTGTGAGATCAGCGTAAGAAAACTCCATCTAAGATCAACTTTAACTTTTTTTTGCATTCTGTGATTGAGATTTTATTAAATGAAAGAGATAATATGGGATTCATTTGTAGTTTTTCTGTAGTTCTGAATGGACAGACACGCCCCCACCTGAGAGCAGATTCCAACCTTAAATCCAGGTGGATCAAACTTCTCCCTGCTATTTTTTTTAAATTATTTTTCACAAACAAAATAAATAAAAAAAATATTAGAAAAAGAAAAGAAAAGAAAAGCAGAATTCCAGGAAAAATGTCAAATGGACAGCAGTGAGAAGTTGTTCTTTTTTGGGCTGCCTGGTAGCTGAATCCACACGAGAAAGATCAGATCGTGTGAGTCTGTGATGATCCTCTATCAACAGAAACTGGTCATATATGTGGCCCAAAGGAATCTGGGGCTTTATCCTGGAGTTTTCTGTATTTTCATTCAAAAACATGTTGATTAGTTTGTTGATAAATGTTATTCTTGTTGTTTTTAAAGAATCCACCTAAAACTTTCATTCTATGTTCTGAAAAAAGTTTGTTAAACATTTTGGAGTTTCCAAGGAAAGTGAATCCCATTTTTACGGGACAGAATTTTTGATTCCCGGTTGAAACAAGGTACTACATTTGAATTTTGTGATTGGTCGACTGGTGTAAGTCTCAGAAGTTTCACTTCATCATGCTCTGCAGCATATGACGATTGGTCGTTAGCTTTAGCTTTAGCTTGGCTCGTACATGTGTTCATTCAGTTGTCAAAAATCTACTGGCTTACACAACTTTCCAGTGGATGTGGAAGTTAGGGAGCAGAGGTAGAGAGCAATTGACTTCATACCCAGCAAACTCTGTCCTGGTGATGGTTTGAATGAGCATTTCGCTCTGCATTGTTTGTTTAGCACGTTATCCTTTATTAGCTATGAAGCTAGCAGCATTTACCCCTCTCAGACACGGGTCCTCTGCAGACCTGCAGCTGAGGGTTTACAGTCTGAGCTGAGGGTGATTCTATTTTCTCTCCATAATAGGATTTCCATAAATAATGTGAAAGGATCACAAAGAGTATTGATCTTCTGGACGGCAGAACGGAGATGTCTGATGGCTTAAATGTTTGATTCTATGATGTTTTTTTGACGCTCAGGTGGTTCCACCCCAACATCACTGGAATCGAGGCAGAGCAGCTCCTGTTGACCCGGGGCGTCCACGGCAGCTTCCTGGCCCGGCCCAGCAAGAGCAACCCGGGGGACTTCACCCTCTCTGTTAGGTAACGCCCCTCTACCTCTGAGTAACGCCGCTTTTCATCTGCCTCTTCATCCTGACCCGTTTGGAAGTTCAGCTCTAAAAATAAACCGCTTTCTGTTTTGAATGTGGAGAGTCGGCCGGATTTCATTGACTGTTTATATGAATTCGTCATTCGTGTTCCAGAATGATTGAAACCTCAGAGACGCTGTAATCCAGCTTTACTGGTGTTTAATGAAAAAAGCCTGAATGCTCACTGGAGTGAGAATCTCTCTGCTTTTACATCTTAAAAAAGACAAACCTGGACCGATCCTGGATGAGGAATGTTCTGCTTTGAGAAAACATAAAAAGTTTACTGCTGCAAACATCGGATGCTGAAAACCTCCCTGGACTGTGTTCACATTCTGTCTGCTGGTCGATAGACTCCATCAATAGAGCCTCTGCTGTGTGTGTGTGTGTGATCGTTCAGAATAAATATAGAGGAAAATAAGGTTTTACTGTCAGCGATGGTCGAGCTGTTTCAGAGTTTGATCTGACTTGTCATCAGGCCAACGATGCTGCTGACGCTCTTAAATCACAAACATCTGCAGATGAAGGCCTAAAACTCCACCAGCCGTTTACTTCAGAACTCTGTGGTTTACTGCAGTCAAGTACAGATAAGCTGTTTTCTCATCTACTATGTTTAATATTTCATGATACCATCTACCGCGCAGAAGAATCTCCCATAAATACATGTATCGGGGTCACACGGGTCAGTCGCTGGGGTGGATCGTTTCTGCTGGTTGCTGCTTTAAAGACCCACTCTGATAAAATTATGTTTTTAACATGTTCTTCTGCCATTTTACTGATAATGGAAGACAAATTACAATTACATTTCTGCGACAGACTGGCGACCTGTCCAGGGTGAACCCCGCCTTCGCCCATCAGTAGCCGGGATAGGCTCCAGCACCCCAGCGACCTCGAAAGAGAATCAGGAGCAGGCAAAAAAGATCATATTTGTGACACACACAAAAAAGAAGAATGGAGGGTGGGGCCACCCCCCACCCCCATTCTGATGCATCCACCTGCAGACAAATAGATCCATGGACGTCTTTGTTTTAGGGGTGGGAATCTCAGGGTAACTCATGATGTGATGCGATTCACGATACCGATGTATCTCAATATGGCAAACATTGTAATAATCATTATATTACCTTGATAATCTATGATATATAACTATTTTTATAACAAAGATATATTTTTATTTTCTTCAAAACCTTTTTTGAACAATTTAAAACCCAAAATGTTAATTCTGAAACACCCTTTCCAACATTAAAATAAAATTAGAATAAATATGAACGTGCCTTTACAATGATAACATATATTTTAAGGAAAAAAATAAACCCAGCTCCAGTTAAGAGCTAAAATGTGGAGTAGATCGAATGACCTTCTCACTTCAAAGAACAAAAATGTGGGGGAAAAAAATCATAATGCTGAATTTGAAATCATTTACATGTAATATCAGATCATTTATTATTATTGAGGCCAAATATTAATGTCCAACAGGTTAATCATTGTTTATTGTTCATTATTTTACAGTGTTGGTATCCAGAGTCATTTCCCCTCCTTTTATTCAAATTTCCTGAACTTTTCTTTGATAATCATCACGTTAGTCACGTTCTCCACGTGTGTACCGCTAGCATACTCACCTGTTGGATCAGTGACACTGCTAGACGTCTCGTTTGGACGGTCAGACGCTGCACACCTCTCTGCTAGAATCTGATGTAGCGCGGCGTTTGGACAGGTCACTGCTGTTATCGCCCTCACAATCCATGGTTGTTACCTTAGAAACAGTGTGCTGTCTGCGTCTACTTTAGAAAAATCCAGACTCTGCCTGGACCTGTTCGCTCGCGGCCGCTCTGCCACCTGGGTGGGAGTGCACGAGGAGCCCCTCTCATCCCCTCTGCATGTGGAAGGACAGAGAAGTGCACCACTATATCCAGAATTTAATGTCTAAAAGTTTTTCGGCATTTAGGCTAAAAACTTATCAGCCCGGTTAAATGTGATAATGGTTCCGGCATCTTCACATTTCACTGTTGTGCATACGAAAAGCGCCTCCCAGTGGACTTTTTTGGTATTATTTCAAGAAACCGATTCAAGGAAAGGGAGGACCAGTAATTGTTCGTGAGGTGAAATATTGCGATAGTTCGCCATACCGATATTTTGTCCCAGCTCGACTTTGTTTTCCTCATCTGAGTGGATCAAAACTGTATGACTGGATAGAAATAATATTGCTCGCAACTTTTTGTTGCAAATTTGGGTCAAATGTGGAGAGCAAATTTCACACATCTAGGTGTGTGAGAACTAATGGGACTTTAACACTGTCAACGCTAATTTGGTATTGTCGACGTGCTTTGTTTTTTGTCATTAAAATGATCACTATAACCACCAGCCACAGAGTCTTTTGAATCACGAAGCACAACAGGATGTTTTTGAGGCACTGGTTCTTCAAGCATAGAAGAAGAAGACAGATTCAAACTTCCTCACTGTCCTCGACATCTTCTTTACTGTCTTTTTATTAGTCACATTTTACTGTTAGAGAATGGGTGTAATGCTGTCTGTCCTCATGCAGAATAAAATTGGAATTAAAGTTTATAGACTAAAAATAATACGAATGCGCAGCGCTAATGTCACGGAAGTAAATAAATCTTCAAAATAATTTGTCTGTGAAGCTTCCCATTTTCAAAGTAAAACTAGCGATTGTTTTTTTGTAGTTAAAAAAAGAAAAAACACCGGAGCTTTAACTCTTTTGATTACGATTGCTCCTCAACCGTTGACGTTATTAACATCATTCTAGCGGATTCTGAAGCGGATAAAAACAGCCTTGTGTTGATATGCTGCTGCTCTGCAGTGAAGAGATTACATAATCAAAGAGAAGCAGCTGATTCTGCTGTGGAGAAAAGCGTTTTGTCTCTCCAGCTTCACACTGATTTGCTTTAGAATGTAAAAAGCTGCAGAACTTTGAGAATGGAAAAACTGTGCAGAACATTTTCAGGATTTGCTGTAAAATGATCCTAAACAACAGAAATGTTTAGGTTTTGTTTACTAAAGTAAACCAGAAAGGTGACATATATATATAATATATATATGGCCCTGCAATGTTGGCATCTACACTATATTTTGTCAAAATTATACAAGTTGGAAATAAGCGCAAGATAACATCGGGCCATTAATAATAATACAACAACATTTTTCAGATAATTTAGTTCAGCATTTTCCCCTAATGGACAAAACATGGCAAAACATTTATTTAACTAAAGGAAAAATATGCAACCTTGAGTTGTAAACTCAGACATAATACAAAAAATGAAAAGGGGACAGAAGGAAGAAAAACTTATATTGTCTGCCTCTTTTAACAAATAAATCAATCAGTAAGAAAGAAAACCACAAAACATTCTGCTGATTTTGGATATAATAGGAGAAGATTGGGAAAGACAGATTTACGATTGAAAGCATCAACCAGAATGAACACTATACATCAGGGATGAGTAGTTTTTATTGATCCTTGATAGATGTGTAGTCATTGCTCCAAAGAGTGGACATCAACCCATTGGAGCAGCTGGCACCAAAAGGAGAACAGAAGTCAAAGTTTTTAAATAAAAAATCCAAAATGTTTTGTTTTAAAATATATATCAACTTTTGTTCAAAAAGGTTAAAGCATGTTTTGATCCAAATTTCCTATTAGTTTTTCTTTTTATGAAGTTGATTACCAAATCACTCCTTGCATCTGGTTCTGGTCCGGTCCTCAAGCCAAATTTTAGAACCTTTTGTGGCCCCTAAGTCAAAAACCCTGACTTAAGCCATCAGTCAGTGAGAAGTGAGCCTGGATTCTGGTGGATGTTTGCAGACTTTGAGCCTTCTTTGAGTCTGTCGCAGCCTTTTTCCAACAGCGTGTTCAACCTAACCAACAAATTGAGACCAGTTTGATGAAATAAAATGACTCTGAATCACCAAAAGCTGAACGTCATGGTCTCCTGTACCTCTCCAGCTTAGACAGGAAACTTTAAATGTAACATTGACAATCTTTCTGAGCTAAGTTTACAGTTTTTTTTCCTCCGATTCTGACTCTGACTGAATCAAAGGAACTCATTTCTCTACTGAGCTCAAAAGTCTCTTTAGAGTCGCTCTGACACTCGGCTTCCTTTGTTCTTCGGCCCACAGGCTTAACAGGAAGCAGATTTCACAGAAAGATCTACAATTCAAATGCAAATGGAAAAACTTTCAACATGGAAAATGATCTATTTTTAACTGAAGGAAGGAGGGAAGAAAAAGTGTTGAGAACTTGAAGGTAACTTTTCCTCTGGAAGAAGAGTCATTTTTCATGCTCTTTATGCACTTTAACACCCAAAGGAGGATTTTTAATGAAAATCTTAAAAGAGAATTTTGCAGAGTAAATGACCACAGAGAGCAAAGCCATTGGCTCTGATCCTCTGCATTATGTAACAGCAGCCCGCTCTGCTGCTGTTTCACTGCAGTCTGACAAGAATTAGACCATCGTTTGACTTATTTAGTGCTGGGGGGGTTTCGTCAGCTGAGATCGGCGTTGGCGTCTGATTCACACTGGATGAGGGGGGGTGGGGGGTGGGGGGGGTGCAGACTGCTGCTGCTAAAGCCCCCTCAACAAGCGTTTCTCTGCCAACAAATGCTTTCAGTCTCTCCACGCCGAGTCTCTGCAGCCTTCCGGTGGTCCTGCCGTCTGAATTTAAAAAGACAAATGATGATAAGCGACAGTTTTGAGAAGGATTTCAGAGTTCTTCAGGTTCTTCTCCTCGTAGCTCTCAGAAGATGTGGTGCAAATTTTCCTGGAAAAATTTGGTGCGTTTTTTTGTTACACCCCAGCCAGCAAGGCCAAGTGGGCCCATGTGGTTTAAAATTGGCATAAAATGTGGGTCCTGAATGGGTTTGTCAGCAGTTTACGTGGTGGCCCCACCTGTGTTTGCCCACATTGGTGTAAGTGGTCACTCAGTAGGCGGGCTCGCTATGCTAGCCAGCCGCCCGGTGTAAAGCGGCGCTCCCTAGCTTGCCACAATGAACTTCTGTTCACTCAACTGCATCGCTAACACAATACAGTGGAACAGTTTTAAACCATATGGGGCCCCGATTGGGTTTGCTGGCGGGAGCTATCCAAAAAAGGTATCTCAGGAAGCGGAGACTGGTGTTGGACACTTTGTGGGTCACCTGGGGCAAATCACTACCATGTTTTCTGGGAAGGCCCAGTCATAAATATGTAATCACGTAAATAATGTTTTTGGCTCCAAAATTCCATGTTCATTCCAATGTACGTGGGAGAGGTTGATGTGGAGAACCAGGAAAAATTAGACAAGAAGCTTCTGGCAACTCTCTTGGTTTAAAAAAGCAATCACAAGGACATTGTTAAAAGGGGAACCTCCTTTGAATCGGTCAATGTAATCCACGATATCTACATAATGGAAAAATGATCCTCTGCCCTCAAGATTCAAAGTGCCAACTTTTATGACGAACGGACAAAATGGAATGAGAATGTCAAACCAGTAAGATCCAACTTTATCCAAATTTACAATATTGAAATGAACAGAAACACTGTGAAACCTCACTTATTTATTCTTTGTTTTGCTTAAAGAGTGCTCCCTATATTTTTGTTGTTTTATTAATATGATGTGAATACTTTCAAAATGAAAATAAATAAGAGATCTCAGAGGATGCTGTGAGGGGGTAGGAATACAGAAGTTCACTTCTTCCCTCTCACTCTCTAGCAATTAATGAAACTTCTTTTGACACGCTTATAAAGGTTTCAAAGTGTTATACACTGTATATACAGAGGGGCAACAAAGTATTCAGTCAGCCACCAAGTGTGCAAGTTCCTCCACTTAAAAAGATGAGAGAATAATTTTCATCATAGGTAAACATCAACTATGAGAGACTAAATGAGAAAAAATATATATTCATTTGTAAATTATAGTGGAAAATGAGTATTTGTTCACCTACAAACAAGCCAGATTTCTGTCTCTTTCAGACCTAACTTCTTCTGGAAGGAGGATCCTGTCCTCCACTCGTTACCTGTATTAATAGTACCTGTTTGTACCAGTGTTGACCTGTAAAAACTGAAACTACATGAAGAAGCTGCATGTTGTTAATAAAAAAGCATATTGAAGGCCTAAAATGAAAGGTTTTTAGGTTTGACCGAACTCTTGATGGAACACTTGCATCTGCTGGATATATCAATAATAATTTCCAGTGCCGATTCGATACGATTCATGAGAGCCTGGATCAATTTGATTCTGATTTTTTTTCTATTCTTTGATCCACTCAGTTCAATTAAATTCATTTCAATTCAATTCAGTTTTGAGTTTACAAATTTAAGCACATTTGTTTAGAAATACTTTAATAATCTACTTTATGTTTTGAATATATTTATATTAATCTGATCCAGTTCACATACTGTAAATGTATCAGTGAAATAATGAGATTGTTAATATCATCCAGAGTTACATGGATTCTCTAAAGGAGAAGTTCTAACTAAAATGTTCAGATCATTAACATTGTAAACATTGTTCTGCTTCTCCTGGAGGACGTTTCAGTTTGGCCACTAGGTGGAGATCGCGCTGTAGCATTACACCTTATTCTAGAGGAAGAAGAAAGAATGAGGAAAAAACGATATTTAGACCACAATTGCTTCCTAAAAAAATTCCTTAAAAAAGATTGGAAAATTCATGTCTATGATTTTATAAAGATGTTCATTTAGTCAGCAATGTTTGTTCAGGTCGACCGAACGTTAGCATTAGCCGTCCTATGGGAAATTCCATTAAACATTAGCATCAAGCTAGCAGACTTTAACTTTATGTGCTAAATTGATTTTCATTTTTATGAATCGATTATTGATCTATTAAGCTTAAACCGGTTCAAATTGATAAACTGATTTTAACAACCCAGCCCTAATGCTGGAGTCACGGCTCCATGCCAGCAAATCATGAATTGTCTCATGAAATGTTTGGGTGGCTCTTTCTGCTCCTCTCAGTATTTGGATTTTCAGTTGAAACTTTGTTTCATCTTTGGTAAACTGAAACTTTGTCTTTCTGGTAAGTATTCAGCAGATGAAAAAGCAGAACTTTGCTCAATGAGGTAGAACAACCTTCTCTTATATCAAACTACCTCTTTATTGTCTTCCCTGCTGGTTGAAAATGACTGAAATCTTTGTGACGATGGAGGAAGTGCTTTTACAGGAAGCCTGCCATTGAGCCGACCCATCGGAGCGGCTCTTTGACTTCCTGCTTTTATCGCATTACCATCCATCTCTGAAGATTAATGTCCGTGGTAGAAATGAGATTATTTGCCATTGAAATGTATGGAAAATCTAATTTAGTGGGGATGGAGGTTCCACGGTGCTGCAGCGCAGCATTGAAATAACAAAGATGGACTCGGCTTCAGCATGTTGTGGAGGAGATACGACACCTTTCATTCTAGGCTACAATGCAGACGGGTAACGCTGGTTGGCAGAAAAGGAGATAAAACACAGTTCAGATTTAATGTGTTTTGTTGTCAGAAACTCTTTTGGTTTTAAGGACAGCTGAAACCCAGAGGTCCATGAAGACGCCACACACAAATGTTTTGATTCAGACCTGGGGTCCACATTGTGGTTTATATTACCACATTAGTGAATTCTTCTGAACTGGGCCCTGTGACTACATGTGTAGAGAGTTTGCTCAAATATTAGTTCAGGTCTTACCTATGGAGGCCTTTGTGACTCGTAATTCAAAATAAAAGTCAATACTGGAAATGCTTTTTCATTTTCACAATGTAGCTGCATTACTTGTCTCTTAAATGAAATTAAAAAGCAATCAGAACGGCTTTTGGTATTTCTTCTTCAACACCGCTCATTCTGTAACTTAATTAAAATGATAAAGAAAATGGCATCCAACATTTAGTTTTCACAAAGTTCTCTAGTAAATTTGTACTAAAATTCAGTTGTGAAAATGAAAAAGCATTTCCAGTATTGAATTACATTTTAATTATGAGTCACAAAGGCCTCCATACCATAGTGTTGAAGTCCCTGAATGATAAACTCAAACTCAGGGAAATACTGCGTTCATGTGGTGTTGGAATAATCGAAAAACTGACTGCCCCACTTGGAAATCCCACGTGAATATCCGAAAAACAAAAAATCTTTAAGCACTACATGAATGCAGAATAACTGAACAAAGGTGAATTTGTTTGTAGTGATCTACACAGAAAAATGCCACAAATACATGTTAAAAACTCGGAAAACAGGATTTTCATCAGAGGACAAACTTTAAACTAAGAAAGAAATATCCAATGAACAGTGAGGATGTTACGGCCAATAGTTATGTTGGAAAGTTAAGCCCCCACAGTTTCAAGCTGTTTTATACCAGAAAACTTTTTGTTACTCAACACATCTCATAAAAACGGAATCTTGATTCGACTTCTCTACTGTTCCGGCTCTGAACAGTCCTGAAGCTTTTTGGGGTCTCTCTTTCATAGGGAGGGGGCGAGGTCAGGTCATGGTCGGGGCTGAATACCTTCCCATAGACCTGTCCGCCGACAGAGCCATAAGGGGATGCAGGGAGCGTGGGAGGGGAAAAGAGGACTTCTGAGAGGAAGAAGTGGAAAAAGCTATGAAATTTGTTAGAACAAGCAAAGTGATGAAAGAAAATGAGATTTTTGCAATTTGATATAACCATTAGGCGGCTGAGAGCAGCAGAACAGACGGCCTGCAGCCTGCAGATCAGATAACTGCCCGGCCACCTCCCTGGCGGTTCCTGAATCTGTTTTCTACGCGTCTTTGTGCGTCGTCATACTTAATTAGTTTACAGAAAGCTCCGTTTATCTCTGCTGATTAGATGTGTTTACTGCAGTCGCTGATGGAGGATGCAGTTTACCCTGCACAGAGCAGCTGAGCTGCAGAGCCGCTTTTGCTCTAAGGCAAACACTTTATGGATCACCAGTGTGAGGAGCGTGTGCATGTGGAAGTAGATGCAGCGATTTCAGGGCAGCCAGAGGACTCTGAATATGCAAAGTGTACCAAATGTTTCCCTGCTTATCAGGCTAAAGGCTGCGTGCTTCTCTTTCCTGCTGCAATCACTGTGGCCTGGATCCAAACGCTTTAGAGGCGCCGGATGGAAACGGTTTGATGCATTTTGGAAAATGTTGATCACATTAAAGGTGAAAAACATTGTTTCAATTCGCAGGAAACAATCAAACCTAAAGTTTGATGTTTTTTACCGTGTTTTTGTCCTCCCCTCATCAGTTCAGATGAATGTTTGTTGGTTTGTGTTTTCTTGAAAGTGCTGTTGAACTTTTTTCCAGAAAGTCCAGCATCTCAGAGATACAGAGGAGTAATAATGGAGGTGAATGCAGACTCGTTAGTGTGGAGGAGACGATAACAGATGGCTGAAAAACAGAGTTTGTTCTGAGAGTGGGCGGAAAACAACACCTCGCTCCCATCATCATTTACTCTGTGTGTGTGTTCATGTCCGTGTGTGTTCTCTGGTTTGTGTATCTGTGTGTACAAGCATACATGTATGTAAGTATGTGTGTGCAAACGTAGAGATATGTTCATCTGTGTGTGAATGTGTGTGTCTGTGTTTTTGTCCATGTACCTGCCTTTGCCCTTGTGTGTGTATGTGTGCAGATATGTGTGTTTTTGTGTGTGTGCATTTGTGCATCCCCCATGCGCATGTGCATGTGTGTGCATATGTGCATGCACATTTGTGGCTGCTTTCATTTGTGTGTCTGTGCGCACACCATATGAGTGTATCACCATGTCTTTGTGTGTGTGTGTACATGAGTGTATAATTATTTATTTGTGTTTGGGTGTGCATATGTCTGCGTGTGTGTCACCATCTTTCTGTGTGTGTGCATGTGAATGCATCACTGTATTTTTGTTCGTTTGTTCGAGTTTCCTCGCTGCACTGAAAAAATGAAACACTGGATCAATTAACTAAAGTTCTGCAATTGAATACATCTTCAATTCTTAGTTTATATCAAATTGAAAATTTTAGTTGAGTTAACCATCGACTCAGAGTTTTAATTTGATATAAACTAATAATTTAAAATGAACTTTAGTTGGGCTGCACGGTGGCGCAGTGGTTAGCGCTCTCGCCTCACAGCGAGAAGGCCCCGGTTCGACTCCCGGCTGGGACCTTTCTGTGTGGAGTTTGCATGTTCTCCCCGTGCATGCGTGGGTTTTCACCGGGGACTCCGGCTTCCTCCCACCGTCCAAAAACATGCTTCATAGGTGAATTGGTGACTCTAAATTACCCCTAGGTGTGAATGTGAGAGTGAATGTGTGTGTGATTGAGGCCCTGAAACAGACTGGAGACCTGTCCAGGGTGAACCCCGCCTTCGCCCTTCAGTAGCCGGGATAGGCTCAGGCACCCCTGCGACCCCGAAAGGGAAGAAGCGGTCCAGAAAATGGATGGATGGATGAACTTTAGTTAATTGATCCATTGTTTCGTTTTTCCAGTGTAAGTAATCAGACTGTTAAGTGTCTGTCCCACATGATCTGATCCTGCCGGTCCTGGGATTTGAACCAGCATTCCCCCCAGCTGCTCCTTGTTTTAACCCGTAGACTCAACTTTTCAAACTTCAAACTTTATTTATTTGTATAGTGCCTTTCATTCATACGAAACTCAAAGCGCTTGACATAAAAGCAAATAAACTACATATTAAAAACACAGAGAGCTAAAAAGAACAAAACACACAAAGAAAACGACATTTACAAAAGAAAAAACACCCCTCCCTCCCCGGTTCCTCCCACAACCCACCCAGTTCCCTGAACATAATACATGACAACAAAACTGAACAAAGACTTAAGAGCTGCTGATATAAGGAAACGTCTGGCTCGGTACTGCTGAGCAGAAGCCATGTTGAAGGGATCCATTTATTCCAAGGCCCAGCCCGGCCACGGGGGTCATTGCTGCAGCGCCCCCCCAGCACAGGTCTGCACAGGGCCCATTCTACAGAGCAGAACCCCAGCCGTCCAAGTGAGAATGGGCACCACAGCAACAGCCCCCCCACAGGTGGAGCCCCAGAATAGAGGATCCCCGTGAGGAAACACTGGAGTTAAAATTTTAAAAACATAAAAACAATTAAAACATAGTGTGACGAAGAGGCTGAGACATTTGGATCCATATGCAACAAGGTTTTAATGAATGCGAGGAGCAGGAAAACACAAGACAAGGCGTCATCAGGAAACAGTCCAGGGTCAGGGCACGGAACGAGGCAGGAGATGAAGAAACAGGCAGGGGTCAAACACAGAGAGGCAACAGAGAATAAATGCTCAGCGTGACTGTTCTGGAGAACACATCAAGACTTCGCATGGAGCAGAGTGTTGAGCCTGACAGATGTCAAAAGTGTGTTTAAAAAAATTGTGTGGGAGACTCAGAAGATGAGAGAGCAGGTTCTACAAAAAACATTGGTAAGCATGTTTCCACGTCTGGGTTTTTGAGGTTATGAAGAGATTTTCCTGGTATATGGATGCCTCTGTCCAGCAGACAAAGACCCCCGCTGCTGCATGGGGGGGGGGTTTATTACAGCAGCAGAGAACACAGTCAAATTTAAAGGTGTAATGTTGCACTTTTGTTTATATGAACATCTTTAGTTTTTTATGTATAGGAATATACATGAGATCAAAGCTGTTATTGGTGTTTTGTTTTTATAAATTGGCCTCTTTTTTGTTTTGAAGTACTTCATATATGTTTTATTAAAATTATATGTTGTAAAATGTTTAAAAAAATACATTTTTAGCTTCAATCTAGTTAGTTTTCCCTTTTTTAACCTTTTTAGTGAGAAATGATCCCAACTGTGACTCTGAAACCTTCACATGATCTGAACAATGATCTGTTAAACCCCTAACGTTGGTTGTCTGGAGATACTTTGGTTTCAGGACAGGTGATGTTCTCTAAACACGGCTACTATGCAAAACATGCTGAAAAGTAAAAGTTATTTAAATAAAACTGTAACTGTAAAATGTAGTAGTATTTTTTTTTATTTTTTGCTATCTTCCCGTTTATCACAAGTCGTACCATCACCGAAGTTTCAAACTCAGATGTCGCATATCCCAGATTTGTCCTCATGTTGTGCAGGCCTAATTTAAACTGAATGAACTTTATTGATTCTCTTGTGTTGTTTGTTCAGACGGAGCGATGAGGTGACCCACATCAAGATCCAGAACTCAGGAGACTACTATGACCTGTACGGAGGGGAGAAGTTTGCCACGCTGGCCGAGCTGGTGCAGTACTACACCGAGCAGCAGGATCTCCTGCGGGAGAGGAACGGCCATGTCATCGAGCTCAAGTACCCGCTCAACTGCAAAGACCCCACCTCTGAGAGGTAACCTTCAACTCCTGACTTTCTGCACCAGCGTGAATTGGTTCCTGTATGTGCATTCCAGTGGTTCTCCGAGGCTCATCATGCAGTTAAAAGCCCTGCAGGAACTCATCGTTTGAGGTCCAAGATTCTTTTCTATGGAAGGGACAAGACTTTGGGTGAAACGTTACGTCTTTTTTTTATTTTCCCCAATCAAATAAAACTAGAGTCAGGAATCGATTAAAAAAATTAACCGATTAATCGCAAATTTGCGAAAAAAACAAATCACAATTATTCGCAATTTACTTTTCTTTTTGCCACAGTATTTGCCGACCACATAAATAATCACACACAAAACTGTACATTTAAAACATTTAAATTTGATTAAGGCTGTCAATCGATTTGAAAAAGATATCAGAATAATCACACTTTTGTTATGTGATTAATCACTATTAATCACAATGTTTTACTTGGTACATTTATGACAATATTTGTTTTGAACAAAAACAGGCTTCATTTTTACTGTATTAAATGTTTTAAATCACGCCGTGGAAGCCTAAATCGGTGAGGCAAAGCAAAGGACTGCTGCTCTGCAGGTGCAAGAAAGTTGTGTTAATGAATATTGACGTGTTAATTCTGCTAGGTTAATCGCATGTGTGAATGCATTCATGTTCACAGCCCTAAACAAAACCTTTACATCATGTAAAAATGTAATTTTAAACTTATTTCAACTGATTCTGTGGACAGACACCAATTCATGCAGCTGTTTTATTTACATCAGCAAAAGAAGGCGTGGCTAAAAATGTGACGTTCTTGGTTAAATCGCTGGCAGAGACAATAAAGCGGAAAAACAGAAGGGATCCAAACATGAAGTGATCCATCCATCCATCCATCCATTTTCTTGTCCGCTTCTTCCCTTCTGGGGTCGCGGGGGTGCCGGAGCCTATCCCGGCTACTGATGGGCGAAGGCGGGGTTCACCCTGGACAGGTCGCCAGTCTGTCGCAGGGCCTCAATCACACACCCATTCACACCTAGGGGCAATTTAGAGTCACCAATTAACCTATGAAGCATGTTTTTGGACGGTGGGAGGAAGCTGGAGTCCCCGGTGAAAACCCACGCATGCACGGGGAGAACATGCAAACTCCACACAGAAAGGTCCCAGCTGGGAGTCGAACCGGGGCCTTCTCGCTGTGAGGCAAGAGCGCTAACCACTGCACCACCGTGCAGCCCTGAAGTGATCCAGTTAAAACAAAAATAAAAATCCAGTTTTTTGTGTTTCATTGAGCGCTTCCACAGAATCTGAATGTTAGCAGTAATCTGAATGAAGAGCTTTACGGGGTAAGACAACTGTCAAAGTGAAACACATGTTTAAAGGTAAAGTTGTGCACACATAAAAAAAAAAATAAGTAAAATGTACAAATACTTTCAAATTAGGGCTGCACGACATGAGGGGAACTCACAATATTACTGATCAATATTACAGTGTGACGTATTGTAATACATCGTGGCCATTTACTTGCACCCATTTTGTTTGATAAAAGTCAAGTTGCATACGTTTCATTTTTATCTAACCCATCCAGCCGTTGGGTCATGGATGAAGTTTCAGACTCTGGATTCGTCTCTTCTCACTCACAACACTCAGATGTGCCTCGCGTCCGTCTGCATTAATAGTTGCATGTTTGGACAATCTTACAAAATGTCTCAATGTCTGCACGTTTCTCAGAGGCTTCATCCTTGGAGAGCGTGCAGCTCTCAGTGGAGGAGGTCATGGAAACTGACGTGATCTTCTGTGGTTCACGTCGGGCATGGAAGTGTTTGCATCTTCAGCTTGCTCGTGTGCACATCACAGAGTTTGGAGCTGCTGTTTGTGACTGAGGCTTGACTCAAGGTTTTGGTGGTTTTGTGCTCTGCAGGCGTCTCTCATTACACTTCCTCTGTGCTCCATCTCGCCATCAGGAGAATAACTGCACAGATGCAGCCTTTTCCTCCAGGCGTCAGAGCAGGAGACAGTAACATTAGTGAGTGGGAGTCTGCACGAAAATACGCAGTTGTTCATCTTTTCCTGTCTAAAAATCTTTTTAGACAGGAAACGCCCCCCCCGCTTTACACGTTTCTGCTCTGGGGGGTGAAAAAGCAAACATCAAAATCAGTGAAACCAGAGATCTGAAGGGAAGTCGCTGATGTGGTTTGTTTATGAAATTCGCTTTTTTTCTTGTTCCAGTGAGCGATTCTAGAGCCAAACCCTCTGTTTACTGTTACCACTGAATTTCCTGCTAGAAAAAGAGACTTTCTGTGCAAGAATCCAATCAGGTTGTCGCTGATTATTCAAAAAAAGGTTATCGGATCCAAATACAACACTTCTTTGCAAATACATCCCAATAGATTGGCGCTGAAGGGGAAAAATGCTCACCTGGAACATCGCTGATAACAGCTGCGACATGATGAGAGAAAGTTTCTGTAGATTTTCTTTGGAGTCAATAGGTATTTGTTTGTTTCTTAGTTCCTCAGGGCAGCTGATCAGGACTTATTTTATTCTAAACTATACAAAAACACACCCTTAGAAATAAGTCGCAAATTATTTCCCAATCAACATATTTTCTTTAAACAAGCAAAAAAATCTGCCGATGGGGCAGACAAATGGTCTTAAAAGAGTTAATATCTTAAGAAAAGGATTCTAGTCACTAAGACATGTTTTCTCAAACTAAAATTATTCTGTTATTGAAAAACTTTCTTGGTAAGATTATTATATGTGCAAGACAGAAATTAAGGAACTTTTCTTTAAAAAAATGTATTTTTACTTTCTTAAGATTCAGTATTTGCAGTGAACAAACTGACTTTCTAATTTATACAAAAGGGAGATACAGTGGGGCAAAAAAGTGTTTATACCTTTGGGGGGAATTGAAAGTCTGTGTTGCCCAATGAAAGCCCCAAAACATCTCTGCTCTAGAGGAAATCTGCATGGAGGAATGGACCAAAACATCACTGCTCTAAAGGAGATCTGATGGAGGAATGAACCAAAGCATCACTGCACTAAAGGAGATCTGATAGAGGAATGGACCAAAATTACTAGCAACAAGGAAACCTTGTGAAGACTTCCAGAAAAAGTTTGACGGCTGTCATTGCCAACAAAGGAGATATGAAAAAGTATTGAGATGAACTTTAGTTATCGAACAAATACATATTTTCACCTTAATTTACTAATAAATTCTTTAAAATTCAAACAATGTGATTTTCTGTATTTTTATTCTCATTTTGTCTTTTATAGTTGATGTATTCCTGAAAATTATAGACCTCTCTCATCTTTTTTAGTGGGAGAACTTGCTTACTTTTT
Organism: Oryzias melastigma; assembly: GCF_002922805.2. Lineage (NCBI taxonomy): Eukaryota > Metazoa > Chordata > Actinopteri > Beloniformes > Adrianichthyidae > Oryzias > Oryzias melastigma. Next base: position 26,445,109 of record NC_050518.1, read on the forward strand.
TACCCTCTGTATATCTGCAAATGAAACAACCTTTTTCATCTTTGTTGAAGATTTTATAACAGTAACAAAATACTCAGAAAAGCCCAAAATAAGATAGGTACTTAAGCAGGAACTATTCTTATCTTTGAAAAACAAAAAACTGGTTTAGGCTTTCTGTGAAGAATGAGCCTGAATCAAGTTTATTTAGTTACAGACAGACAGATGCGGCAGACACAATATGGCGATTTCTTTTGGACCGTAGATCCAGAGGAGGGCTGGCAACGCAGAACCCTGGGTTCGATTCCAGGGTTGTCCACTGATCCCCACCCAGATTGGGTCCTCAGTCAAGACCCTTGACGCTGCTGCCTAACTGGGTCCCTGTGCCCCTCAAGTATAGGGTTGTGTCAGGAAGGGCATCCGGCATAAAAACTCTGCCAAATCACTGATGCCAAACAGTGGGTGCTGTTACGCTGTGGCGACCCCAAAAGGGATAAGCTGAAAGTGAACTACTACTCTACCCCACCCTAACAAATCTTAGTAAATGAAAAAATAGTCCAAAAAGATAGGAGAACGCCAATTTTTAACATTTTAAAACCGTAACTGTTTAACATAATTCTGAATAATTACAAGGCAGGAATATTATTCTAGAATAAAACAACTTAAACCTTAAATAACTTTTAATATTTTACTCTACATAAAAATATATTTTGTCAAAATTTATACAAGTTAAAAATGAGCGCAAGATAACATCAGGTCATTAATAACAATAAAATAAAATGATCTGGAGGGCCGGACAGAATAACCCGGAGGGCCGGATTCGGCCCACGGGCCTTGACTTTGACACCTGTGCTCTAGGAGATAAATGTTTTAGATGATGAAAAACGTATTTTTCCGGTGATGTTTGCTCTTTTTAATCAGTTCTTTTTGGTTTTCTGCTTGAACATTTTGGTGAGCTTCATCTCACAGAATGACAGACTTCTCTCAATCTTCTCATCTTTTCGAACTACTTTGATCCTCTGGATCTATAGAGTGTAGGTAATATTTCAGCTACATTCTAGCTGTTTTGGCTTTTTTTTTTTTTTAGGTTTTTTTTTTTGGCTGTTTTGAAGTTTAGCAAATCTTTCAGGTTAATCCTAGCTGTTTTGGCTAATTTAGGCTTTTTTCAGTATTTTTTTCCATTTTGGAGTTTAGCTAATATTTCAGTTATATGCTATCTGTTTTGGCTAAACTAGGCTTTTCTTTTTAGTTTTTTAGACTGTTTTGAGTTAGGCTAATATTTAATTTAAACCTTTTTTCAGATTTTTAGGATATTTTAAAGTTGAGCAATTTTTTTTCAGCTACAGGCCAGCAGTTTTGGCTAACCTAAGTGTTTTTTAGGCCAATTTTGCATTTAGCTAATATTTTAGCTGGCTATCAGCTACAGCGTTTTCAGCTATTAGCTTCAGCTTTTTCAGCTATCATCTTCAGTGATTTTAACTATCAATTTAATCATCTTAAGCTATCAGCACTAGCATCTTCAGCAGCCAAATTCAGCTTACAGCATTCAAGCTAGCATTATCACAGGTAATGTTATGTTAGGTAATGTTATATATCTAGTATATCTAGTTCATCTTTTTTTTTTAAAGTTACGGTTTTAAAGTTTTAAAAATATAGTTTTAGAGTGTTTAATAAATGTTTATCCTGTTCGGCCCGCGACATAAGGTGTGTTTTGGATTTTGGCCCCTGTGTGATTGAGTTTGACATCCCTGTCCTATAGTCTTGAAAAAGAGATGTTCAGATCTGAGGATCTTTTTTCAACAAACTATTAAAAACAAAAACAACACAAAGTATGCAATGTAACCAAGATTCTGTAACTCCTCTGATAAACGTGATACTGACCTTTTTAAAGAGACACAGTTTGTGGGATCTTGCTGTTCTGTCAAAGTTGAGTTGATTCTTGGAGCTGCTTGGCGTTGTCTCCTCAGGTGGTACCACGGCCACCTCTCAGGGAAAGACGCAGAGAAGATGCTGACAGAGAAGGGCAAAGCTGGCAGCTTTTTGGTACGAGAGAGTCAGAGTAAACCTGGAGATTTTGTCCTCTCGGTTCTGACCAACGAGGAGAAGCATGAGAACGTGGACCGGAAGACCAAGGTGACCCATGTCATGATCCGATTCCAGGTGAGGAGGAAACTCTGAGTGTTTAACCCTCTGAGCATTAAAAGTCTTTAACATACTGTAACTTTTCAACCTTTAACACCATCATCGCCTTTTCTCCTTCACAATCTACTGAAGTGATGGTTTTTACGGTTAAAAAGTTACAATACATCAAAGATCATAAACACTGGAGCTCCGGTGGTAAAGGGTTAAAACAACTGCATCTGGATCTTTGGATGTTTCTGCTCAGCAGGACGGAAAGTATGATGTAGGTGGAGGTGAGAAGTTTGACACCCTCACTGACCTGGTGGAGCACTACAAGAAGAACCCCATGGTGGAAAAGAGTGGCATCGTGGTGCACCTCAAACAGGTACCCAGGACACAAAAACAGAAGATTTATGTACGACTTACTTGTTGTTTGTGAGTCGGTTACGACTGATTCACCTGTCGGTGTTTCTGTGTGACATTTAAAGCCCTTTAATGCTACGAGGATTAATGCAGCCAACATCGAGAACCGGGTACGAGAACTCAACAAAGTGGCAGACAACTCAGAGAAGCCCAAACAAGGATTTTGGGAAGAATTTGAGGTTTGTGTTTCTCAGTTTTCATTAGAAGATGAGTTTAAAAAAAGTTCCTTCAGTGTGTAACGCTTGTGCTATCCTAGGCATGTTTACATTAAAAGTGGGGTCATCTGGACCCCATAAGACAGGATGCTGAATTTTTTTTTAAGACTTTTTGTCTTCACTGGTGTCTGTGGCAGACCCCTGTTCACCGCTGTTATGGGAGGGATCACACATCAATGTAAGGGTGGGGTCATCTGGACCCCATTAGAGAGTCACTGCGGGCGGTCACACCTGTACAGGGCACACAGGTGACTCCAACAAAAGTCATAGACCACTCAGTGAACCACTAGAGAGAAAACGTTTGTTTTTTCCTATGGGCATGCTGCAGGCAGCAGGTCGTAGTGAACATCTATACCACACGTAAGGGTAAAGGTGAGACGCACACTTGTCATATAGATTTTTCAGACTGAACAAGGATCCTATTAGTGCTGTTCACGTGATATGTCCTTGCTGCAGCCTGACTGTTAGAAATGAGGCAATCAGTGTAGTTATGTATCACGTGCACACTCCTTGCGTGCAGCATTTGTGCAGTCAGTAAGGAGCCAGTCCTCACACCTTACTAGTGACTAGAGTGTCGTGTAAGAACACCATACGACAGCATCACTCATATGTCATAAATGTTTACCTTCTATTATCCTTACGAATACTTCACGATACACTTACCACTCACACATTAGCTGCATTTCCATTACACATGTACAAAACTTTATTGTAATTCTACAAAAAAAAAAAAAAAACAGGATCTGAGGATCCAACAATTCCAGCATATCACGCTCAACTTCTGATGAGCTGTGATGCTGTGGGACCAAGCATGCTATTTGGTTGTTGGTCATGTGACTAATTTAATTTGAAAAATGTTTTTTTTTCTTCAAATTTGTCAATTTCGATATGCCTCAAAAACCAATTAATCAGGACGAAAAATCGAAACGATCCTCCGATTGATCCGAGCTTACCCCAGACTCCCGGAGAACTGATGTGAATTTGTGAGATGAATTTGTGAGACGTCTTTCTGCTGTTTTACCAAGTAAAACATTGAAGTCTCTTCCGACAATAGCAGCGGGTCCCATAAATTCAAATTCAAATTAATTTTATTTATATAGCACCTTTCCAGTTAAAAAACAGCTCCAAGTACTGTACATAAAACAAATAAAAATAAAAGAAAAACTATACCCCACACATGCAATAATATAATAAGATAAGCCCCTCATAATTATAAAAACAGAAACAAACAGATAAAATAGAAAAGCCAGCAGATCACAACGGAATAACCTGAAGGTGCTGTCCACCCTGTCCTCCTATTGGCTGGAGTGTCAGCATCTAGGCAACATGAGGACGTCCCGCTCATCCCCCGCACCCTCCAGCCCAAATCCCCCAGCTCCCCGGCCCAGTGCACCCAACTGGGCACATAAAGCTAGGGAGCTCAGGGGACACGGAACAAGGAAGGCCAGAGGACAAGCAGGACCATCCCCATGAGCCCGAACACACACACCCCAGCCAAGAGTGAGAAGACGCTCGTATACAAGTAAAAAGTGTAAAATAAACGATAAAATAGACAAAATATAAAACAGATAAAGTATAAAAGTAAAAAACAGCTATAATGTAGTGTTATAAAATATAATATATGTTAATACATAAAAAGTAAAACTTTAGTAAATGGCATAAAACAAATAAATACATAGTAAGATATAATAAAATATACACGTAAAATGCTAAATCCCAAATACAATCTACTTAAAAGCTGAATTAAATAAATGTGTCTTCAGTTTCTTTTTAAAAACCTCAACAGTGGATGAAGCCCTCACGTCCTCAGGCAGGCTGTTCCACAGACGAGGCCCATTAAAATCAATCCTATAGCTGACAGGGAGCCAGTGCAGAGATTTTAAAGTTGGTGTAATGTGCTCTCTCTTCCTGGTTCTTGTTAAGAGGCGTGCAGCTGAGTTTTGGACAAGCTGCACGCGGTTAAGTGTGGTTTTCTTTACTCCAGAGAGGAGCGCATTGCAGTAATCTATTCTTGATGTTATAAAAGCATGAATTAAGATTTCCGCACTGGCTCTAGAGAGAAAGGGTCTAACTCGGACGATATTCCTCAAATGATAAAAAGCAGTTCCATAGTGAGATACCAAAACAAATGTTGGCAATTGTGTTGAAAAAAGTCTGTATCCTTGTAAATCCTGTTCAGCCTTTATGTAACAGATACCGGTAATAGTGTCGATACTTTTGTTTTGCTTCATTTGGATGCTGAGCCCAGTTTTCCAAAGTTTGAGCAAATAGCTAGCGTCTTAGATTTTGTTTGTTGTCGTGGTAACTTCCTGCAGCCTCTGCTTTGGTGACAGGAGTGCAAATGAAGCCTTCTCCTTGATGTTCTGCAGGTACTTCAGCAGCAGGAGTGCAAACTCCTGTATCCCCGGAAAGAAGGCCAGAAGCCTGAGAACAAGAGTAAAAACAGATACAAGAACATCCTCCCCTGTGAGTCACACAGCAACCTGCCGCTTCCTGTCTCTCCTGCTTCCTGTGGAAAGACTGACACAAGCAGACAGACGGCGGCTCAGAGGCCTCCGTGCAGTGTGGAGGTTTCCTCTGAGAGCCTGAGTGAGGCTCTGCCGCTCTGAACTCAGACCTCTGACTCTGTGTTTGCAGTTGACACAACACGAGTTGTGATTCGAGAAGCAGATCCAGAAGTTGCTGGTTCCGATTACATCAATGCCAACTATATCCGAGTGAGTGTGTCTCTGAAAAGGCAGAAGAGATCAAGACATGTGAGATAAAAACTGGATTTAGTATAGATTTTTTTACCTCTGCCGTTGATCCCCGCAGAGCATGCTGGAGGACGGGCGCCACGTGGTGGAGGGCAAAGTCTTCATCGCCACGCAGGGATGCCTGCAGAACACGGTGGTGGACTTCTGGAAGATGGTCTACCAGGAGAACACGCAAGTCATCGTCATGACAACGAAAGAGACAGAGAGAGGGAGGGTGAGCACGCTGAAGGTCTGACTGTATCTGAGAACTGGATGGAGTGACGTCGTCCACAGAAAACAGTTTACTTCCATCTCCGACCAAATGAAGTCAATTCAGTCGCCATTTTCTTCTATCCACCATGTTGGAGCCAGACGATATCAGCAAGCAGTGATTAGTCTAAGTCAGTCTGAGTCAACGTTTCTATGGCAACCACTGTCTCCAATCAGAAGTGAGCTTGTTGGAAGGCCACACCCCGACCAATTTCTTGTGTTTTTCACACTCCTACCACTTGAAAACAGGATATATACAAAATCTGTCAAATGTTTTGACTGTGTCACATGGGGGCCAGCAGGCTCCGCCTACTTTTATTGAGCCATTTGGTTGGCCAATTTATAACTTGAACTACAGAAAAAGTATAGTAAAAAAGAGTATTGTCAAAAAGATATTTTAAAAAGTATCTGATCAGGAATGTTTATTCTGACCAATAGACTGACTGAGGAACAGCTGTTTCTTCTTCTTCTTCTTCTTTTCCTTTGGGCTTTTCCCTTCAAGGGTCGAAACAGCGAATCAGTTTCCTCTATCTAAGCCTGTCTTCAGCATCCTCCACTCTAACACCAGCCACCTTCATGTCTTCATTCACTGCATCAAGAAACCTCCTCTTTGGTCTTCCTCTAGACCTCTTTCCTGGCAGCTCTAGACTCAGCATCCTTCTACCAATATATTCACTGTCTCTCC
>NC_050518.1:26453845-26460940 GCF_002922805.2 Oryzias melastigma
TAGGACCAGGCAGTCCTGGCCTACAAGAAAGACTTTTCTCCAGTGTGTCTGTGTGTTGTGGCACCACTGGCTGTCTTCAACATGCTGAATGCTTTTTTGAATTGGGAAAATTGTCTTTTTATAGATGAAGGCTTCTCATCATTCTCTTCCTCATTAATTAATAGTTTATTAGTCTACGTATGTATAAGTATCATGTGGAGAGGATGTTCTGGCTGCAAATCCATGTACTGGCATATCCTCATCATAGGAGGAATCTGAGAAGATGAACTCTGATTCCACAACAAAAGAATCGTCTTCACTGCTCCCAGAGTCCACATCGAGGATTATTTGAAATAGAGCTAAGGGTTTCAGAGGAGTGTGAGTCTTGCTGATATTGGGATGTTTGTCTTTTTGACTTGAAGATGTGTCTATGTTTATAAGTCATAAACATGCACTATATGACCAACTCCAACCCCCACACAACCTGTTAGTTCAAATACACATTAGGTACTACATGCTGCATTAACATATACATGGGCAAGTTAATGGCTCATCAGTGACCCACCATGACACAACAATGGGCTCTCGGACCAGAGGGTGGGAACTCTTCCTTGCGCAAATTTGCGCAGGCTTAGGAATTCTAGTGTTAAACATATCAAGACAAAAAAAAACGTTGTAAAGATGTTGCAGAAAAAGCCTTACAACAAAGCCTTTTAAGACCAAACTGTGAGTTTGTTTGTCTATTTCTCTTCAATGTTTGCTCTGGAGTCGGAGAAACATGCCCCTAGTGGCTGCTACATGAACTGCTCAGTCTGCAGTTATTCTTTGAATATAGAAGCTAAACCAAAAAGCAGATTGTTTGAGTCACATGCTATCACTAACATGGATCTGTAAAGTAAAGAGTAAACAGAAGCTTTTCTCATTCTTTGAAGTTGTATTACAGCAGAAGCATCAAATGTACAGACCGGTGGAGATCACACATGTTTGTGCTCCTCCTGATCCAAGATTTAGCTGACGGTCCTCAACATTGTAAAATACTCCAGAAATATTCTGCTTTTCATCATTCTCTTGCCCAATTCCCCCCGAGGTTTACAGGAGAATATTTCTGCAGATTTGGACGAGGAGCAGGGAACAATCTCCCAGTTTGAGGCTGGGAACTTGTTCTTTGAAATCATGTTTTTGCTGGATTTCTGTCATCTTGGAGCCAAGACACAATTTAACAATTATTCTGTAAATATGTGGTAAAGTCTTCTGCATCTCATTTTTGCAGATTAAGTTTTTTTGATGAAACAGTGAAAGTTATTGCTGCACTGAAGGAAAATACTGGAAAGACTTGAATGCACCATTCTTTTTTATGTTCATCCAGAAACATTTGTCATTATGAAAACTAAAAACAACCAGAAATGAATATCTGTTTTTAACACGGAGGCTTTCATTCTGAAACAAGTTCCTGTTTTCATAAGACAAGAGAGGACTAGAAGAAGTCGGTGACCTTTTGTCTGAACTGCTGTTTATTAGCATGAAGGACCTGAAATGAACGTGCGATTATTTCCATGGATCAGTACCTGATCACATGACTCGGGAGGGGCAGTTACTGACTGTCATCGGGGTAAAAGTGTGTCAACCTGACAGCTGTGAAGCTGCGACATCTGTGTTCTTCAGACCTCGTGTTCCAGCCTCATCTCTTTCTGTTTGCTTCGATGCAGAACAAATGCGCCCGATACTGGCCGGATCTGCACTGCAGCAAAGAGTTCGGGAGGCTGCTGGTGAGGAACGTGGACGAGAGGCCGGCTCAGGACTACATCCTGAGGAAGCTGGAGGTGACGCGCTCAGACCGGGTGAGGAAAGTCCTGCGCTTGACCTGAGCTGACCCTCTGCGGTCACATGATCCGACTGAACATTTAGATCTTTTGTGCGTCTGAGCGGAAGGAGTGTGTAATCCTCGAGAGTTCAGGTTAGCGTGAACACAATGAACCTGAGAAAAGTCGATCCTAAAGAACTGGGTTTTCCAGATTTTAGTTTGTGATTGGCAGAACAGAAATTAAACTCCATAAATGGATGAACAACATAACCAGAAAACTCAACAAAGATCAGATATTTATCTTTCCAACAAAGATTCATGTTATTAGGGATGTTAAAGTATCAATAAATCACAGGACTATGGAAATAGATATAAAACTGTTTCAGACTTTGTCATTCTGTATGCAGATCTATTATCAACATTCAGACAAAATTAATTTTTCACTAGAAAAAAAAATCATTAATATAAATCAAGTATCAAACATAAAATATATATATATGAATGCAGATTATTTTCCACTGGACATGAATCAAGTATCAATGATCAAAGTATGAGCTGATTATTTTCATTGGAAACTTTCTTTTTTTAACTAACTTAGCTTGGAGGTCTTCGATGGTTCTTTTCAGCCTAGCAACTTCAGATGAGTCTTAATTTTTCTTCGGACCATGGTTAGCTCTCTATACTTTGCAGTAATTCTGTGATATTTCAAGATTAAAATCACCAAAAGGTGTTAAAGCTGGAGAGAGCTTTGAACACTCGCCTCCTCGTGATCCGGAACTGGAAAAAAAAGCAGCTTAAGAACCTTTGACAGGTCGATTGCAAACAGAAAGTGGCTGTGATGATTGTAAACAAAAATCAGCTATTAACAAGTAAAGGGGCGGGGCTAAAACACAGAGCAACAAATCCAAAGAGCTACAGAGAGCTTACCATACCTGCAGTTTTACAGTCGATGTTTGACTTCTTAGTGTGAAATCTAGAATCAAGCTCGACTTTTAGCTGCACTGAGTTGATCATTTCAACAGCATGTTCCAACAGCATTTTATTATATATGTGTCGTTTATGAGCTGAAGGTCTGAGGTTTGTTTGAGTGTTTTCTACGTTTCTCTGACGGTTTTTTTGGTAAATATAGTTTAAAGTACTCTGCAGAAAGTTTTGAATCTTCTCTTTTGGGAGATATTTTTTCAGGAAAGTTTTTAAAAAGAAAAAAGTAAGTCCATACACACGTTTCATTCAACAACAGGTCAGTCTAATTTAAAATTCTTCTAATTTAAATCTTAAATGGTGAATTCTTTTCTGTTCAATTTTATCTTTTCTAAAGGATAACTTTACTTTAGGCCAAACACCTGTACTTGATGGAACAACAAAATAATTCTAATCTGAGTTTAGACCTCAGGATCATCTGTACTGAAACTCCATTGATAAATAAATATATAAAAAAAGTTTTTTAATTCTGACACTAAGAGAACCATTTGGGTCAAATTTTCACTGACTACAACCCAGTAGGAGCCGCACATCTTATAAAAAATAACTGTATTTATGTTTTTGTTATTTTTATGAGAAATAAACAAGTATTCAGGGCCATAAATAAAACGAACTTTGAAAGAAGGCGGATTGTTTTTCCTGAATATGAAACGGTTTATAACTTTAAGCAGAGGTTCACAAGACTTCCTTTCAAAATAAAAGACTTCCTGTGTCACATAGGATCATCTGGATGGAGTGAATCTAGTGGTAGATGGTGTAATGTCAGCAATGTATATATATTTATATATATTAGGGCCGGGAATTTATTTAAAAATATTAACAAATTAATGGCAAATCTGGAAAAAAATAATTGCAATTAATCACAATTAAAGCATTTTTTGTGACAATATTTTCCAGCCACTTAATATCTGCAATTAATAACAATATGGAATCACACACAAAACTGTACATGCAGAACGTGTGTTTTTAACCCTTTCAGGATCTACTTTTTTGTCTACTTTTGAATTGTCTGTATTTTCAATTTAAAAGACTACCTGCTGCTTATTTGGTATCATTTAACTGAGTACAACCTCTCCTATGTGACACTACCATTATTTAGTCATTTTTCCATGTTGTATTCACACTCTAGACATAAAATCACGTAAAAACACAAAACCCCAAAAATGGTTAACAAATTGGTTTGACAACATAGAATGAAAGAGACCCGCAGAGTTTCTGCAATTATTAGAACAACACCGGTGCTTGTTGTTGTGGAAAATTCATGTCGGTCCTCATCCCAAAATAAAATAATAATCAGTTTCCTCATTGGATTTCTTATAGCAGACAGCTCCTGGTGCCGTCAGATTGATTCATTCTCCGCCTCATTTATTAAAAAAGAAGATCCCTTTTGTCCAAAAACTACAAATAAATGCCATATTATCTCTTTAGTTCAATAAAATCTCAATCACAGAGTATAAAAAAGCTACAAGTTTATTTTAGACAGATTTTTGTTATTCTGATCTCACAGCCAGAAGCCTTAGGACGTTAATACATATTAACGCATCAATTAAGATTTATTAATCGCATGCATTAATGTGTCAACTTTCACACACACACCCCTATATATATATTTGTTGTGCTCCGTAGCCAGAAATTCATAAAACTAACTTTGTAAAATGAAAACACAGCTAATTAAATGTATTTCCTAAGCATGAGTCACACAAACACCAGAATTTGTCTAAATGTTTAGTCCTCGATCATCGAACTACTATGGCCACTGGGCTTTGGAGGCTCGCGGAGTGAAAAGTTATTTATTTTTTACTTTACTTTACAGTTACTTTGTTAAGATAAGAGCTTCGTATTTTACCACACTGGAGTGGTAGAAGAGCCAGACGAGGCTCTGGAGCGGCAGGTTGCAGACCGCTGCCATAAACTGTTGTGTTCAGCAGAAAAACATGCGTTCAGAGAGATTGGAACAGTCGAGTTGTCTTGACAGTTTTGAATTAACTTCATTCATCATCTGTTTTCATCAGAAGGAGCCCTTGCGGTACATTTGGCATTATCAGTACCTAAGCTGGCCCGACCACGGCGTGCCCAACGAGCCCGGGGGGGTCCTGTGGTTTCTGGAGGAGATCAACCGCACCCAGAACTCTGCTAAAGAAGTTGGACCCATGGTCGTCCACTGCAGGTAACTCAGAAGCAGGTTTGGAGAGGACCCCTTTCACACAGAAAATGTGAACATTTGGTTCAAATAAAGCTGCTAATATTCAAGCCTTCTGCATAGGAAACTAATACGAGGAGATGTGAGACATGTATGCATGATGAATGAAGAAATCCTACTGGGTGGGAAAAACCATCTCCATGTCTCCATGTCAGGTCAGAGTACCAGATGCCTGCAGTTCCATACAGAGATGTGTCAAAATACTGACGTTCCTAAGAACTCTGACCTGAATCCAAAGTATCAGTCTGTATTTTTAGCAGCAGGCCAAATAGTCAAAGCAAACAGACCATAATGGAGAATCTCTGGCATGAACATGCAGCCAAAAACAGACGGTCCCAGCTAACGTCTGCAGAGATGAATGCTTCCTGATGGGCCTGAACGGAGACGAGCAGAAGCTGGCCCACATGGAGACCACTACATCCCAGGAAGCAGACGAGCACTGAATCAATTCAGAACCCATCATTTCTGATCAGCTCATACTTAAGGGCCGAGGCCTTTTGCTGAACGTCTTCAGTCCATAAAGGAAGTTCAGGATCAGTTTGAGTTTCTGCTGTCAATTGATTAAAGAAAATTAATCACACTTTGGGTTGTGATTAATCTGATTCATTACAATGTTTTACAAGGTAAATTTTATGGGACAATATGAAGCTTTTGAGCAAAATTAGGCCAGAGAGAAAATGTTTCCTTCATTTTTATTTTTACATTTATAAAGTGAATAAGAATAAAAAAAGTTACAATTATTTGAATATTCATTTCTTCTGTAAGTGACCGTGTTATAATAAGATAATGCCCGACAAAGTGAGCATTATCAGAAATTATACCCTGGTCCGGGTGAATACTCAGTTCTGATTGGCTGCTGGGTGTGGTTTAAAAAGGGATAAACCATGGTGATAATTCACACCTAAAAGAGAAGTTCCAATCACACAGACCAAATGTAGGCCCAAGCTTCCTTAAACACACTTTTTCTTTATCATCTGGAGTAAAAACAAGCAGTAAGAGATTAACTTTTGTTTTGAACTGATGCTTTATTAAACCTATCGTGACGATCAGCACTTATATATCGCTTTCCTTTTGTAAGATAAAGGAGTACAAACTGAAAAATTACTCCCCATAATGTTAGACTTATTTTTGTTATGTTTCTTTTAAACTAGTCATTCTCCTACTCATTAGCACTTGGCTTGAACGGCGTATTCTTCTGGTTCACCACAAGAGGGAGTTTCCGGTTTTTGAGCGGGTCAGAAGAACACACACAGAAGCTGATTGTGCTGTTTGTGTTCTAGCTGCTGGATAAAGGCTTTGGCATCCTGAGGAGAGCTGATGAGGATAGAGAGACTTTCACGTGTCTGTGTGGATGTTCGAGATTTGTTTTGTTCTTCTGCCCTTCATGCTCTGATCTGAAGGTTGTTCCTTCATCATCATCATCTTTAGTGTTAAAGCATCTTTCCAAACCACTTCTCCATGTAAAAACTCATTTTCCCATAATGCCTCATTGTGTTTTTTATCGGAACAGCAAAACCTCATTTATTTGAAGTACACTCTGGTTATGTCATTGCAGTGCAGGCATCGGCAGAACCGGTACCATTATTGTCATCGACATCCTCATTGACATTATCAGCCGCCAAGGTAGGAGGAGCCTGACCGCCCGCCACGCCCAGACCTCCAGACCTGATCAGCTTGATTTCTGGTTCTGTGGTTCAGGTCTGGACTGTGACATCGACATCCCGAAGACCATCCAGAGGGTCCGGCAGCAGCGGTCCGGCATGGTGCAGACCGAGGCTCAGTATAAGTTCATCTACATGGCTGTGCAGCAGCACATAGACACGGCCCAGAAGAGGCTGGAGGAGGAGCAGGTACGGCCCCGAGGGAGCACCAGCCCCTTCCAAAAACTGACACGAAAATAGATATAATTTCCTTAAAAACTGATGATGAATCTGCGAGGTGGGTGGAGTTCACCCCTTTACAGGAACTCGACTTAAAATAAAAGTGTATAAATAAATAAAAAATTGAACGTTTGGTTTAATGCAAAATAATTATTTTTTTTGTTTAGCTATTTACATTAATAAATATAAATATCCTTCATTTATCATGTTTTATGAGCTATAATGAACACATTGAATTCAATTCAATTCAATTT
>NC_050518.1:26461071-26461347 GCF_002922805.2 Oryzias melastigma
ATCCTTCATTTATCATGTTTTATCAGCTATAATGAACACATTTGAGAAGAGTAACATTTTACCGTAACGGCCCCTTCACTAATATTAGTTCATGTATACTTAAGCATTCACAATCGCAACTATTAACACAAATTCAACCAACCCTTTCCATTTTATGCACACTCTGCAACTTTGCATTTTTCCTTTGTACTTTAACCAATCACCATGACAAAAGTATAGGAAACGACGTTGCGTTGCTACCGTTGCAGGTGTGGCTCCTTCCCAGGATGCGTGTTC
>NC_050518.1:26461564-26469755 GCF_002922805.2 Oryzias melastigma
CGTAACGGTCCCTTCACTAATATTAGTTCATGTATACTTAAGCATTCACGATCGCAACCATTAACACAAATTCAAGCAAACCGCGCCATTTTATGCACACTCTGCAACTTTGCATTTTTCCTTTGTACTTTAACCAATCACCATGACAAAAGTATGGGAAACGACGTTGCGTTGCTACCGTTGCAGGTGTGGCTCCTTCCCAGGATGCGTGTTCTCGTGTTAGAGTCTTTAGCCCTCTCTCTCTTCGCACTCGATACATGCGTGTTTGAGCTGAGTGCGCGGGAGGGTGAGGAGGTCCACTTCATGCACATCAGCAGCAGAACATAAACATGAAGAGCGCAGCAGGTGCAACAAGGAGAAACTACATCAACACAAAAACGTAAAGAAAATGAGTGACTCTGGGAAAAGAAGCAAAATCTAGAACTATTTCACTTTAATTGATAATTTAGAGTCTGTAGGAAAATAATTCCATGTAGAACCACCTCCACAACCAACCTGTACAGACACCTGAGAGAACCTCCTCCAGAACAGAGCAGATCATTGCGGACCTAAACGGATTTAAATATTAAAATGCATAAACAGAAATGCTTTTTCATGTTCACAATGTAACTGCATTGTGTGCAGCAGCACTTTAATTATGGCACAGAATGAGCGGTGATGAAGAAGAAAAAGAAAAAGCTGTTCCGTTCGGGGAATTTCTTTTCCATTTTATTTAAGAGACAATTATTGCCGTTACATTGTAAAAATGAAAAAGCTTCTCTGTTCATCCATTTTAAATGTGATATTTGGTAATTGAATTTTAGTACACATTTACCAGAGAAATGTTTGAAATTGAAATGTCAAATGCTGTTATCTTTATCATTTTAATTATGTCACAGAATCAGCGGTGATGATGAATAAAAGGAAAAAGCGGTTCGGAGAATTTCTTTTATTATTTCATTTAAGAGACAAGGAGAATGTGAAGTTTATTTAATAATTAGCATTTTTCAGGTGCTTTTTGAAAAAATATATATTAAAAAACATTAGATAAAATTTTCACAAAAGCTTCCGCAACATCAGGCGCTTTAGGCTGCAACAATCATAAATATGAAATGTCTGATTAAATAAAGTGTGCACAGACACGTTTATGCATATGTAACTGACTGCATTCGTTTCAGTCAACTAATATTTCTTATTTAACTTTACTCAGTGCCATCGAAAGCATTAATAAAAGATGTCTTATGCAGCTGAATAGCAACATCTGCATGCTAGTCTGTTTGTAAATACTGTGTAAAATAATGATTTACCCCCTTTTTCTAAATTAGGAAATAAATAAGTTTTTCTTACTTTTACCAGTTTTAATTGAAATAACTAAAACTGCAAATGTTGAGTAGAAATAGACAGAAATAGTCTGTCTAATCCAGAGCTCAACTTCTTGAGTTTTATTTTGAAGTTTGGATGCAGTCTTCAGTTGTCTGTCTTATTGTCAAGTCTCAATCACTGAACTCATCACTGTCTTTTTCAGAGGAATAAGATGAAGGAACGAGAATATTCCAACATAAAGTATCCTCAGATGACCAACTCCAGGTCCAAACAGAACACGGCGTCCTCGCGGTCTTCTTCTGTGTAAGTGGAGCAAGTCGGAGCTCAGCAGAAGTGTCAGAGATGACCTTCACTGTGAGAACGCTCCCTGTGTTCATGCAGGATGACGAACGAGGACTCTTCAGGCGTGTACGAGAACATCAACTTCAAAAGTCCTCAGACGTCTTTTAGCAGCAACACCAGGAGGTAAACCTGTGAGTATTCCATCCAGAGCAGCTTCCTCATTCTGGAGAGTCACGGAACCATCTGGTTCTGTTCTGCTCCAGGTTCACTCCGGTGCTAGGCCTTAAATGAACACAGCTGAGCAGAAAGGCAGACTGGAACAACCACATACTGAACTTGATGTTAACCTTTTAAGACCTGACACAAAATCTTTAACATATTGTAACTTTTCAACCTTCAACTCAATAATTCCAGTCGATTCTTCAAAATCGACTGGAATTATCGAGTTAACAATTGAAAAGTTACAGTAAATCAAAGAACATAATCACTGGAGCTCCAGGTGTTAAAGGGTTAAACTAAACTCGTTCTTTATTTATTCATTCTCTGTCACTCTGACTGAGAAGTTTGACTTCCTTCACACTTTTTCCAAACAGATTTTGTAGGATGGAAGTTTGTCTGTTTCTAGGATGACTCCACAGAAGTGGAGGGACTGTGAACGCAGAGTTTAGGAAACTTTCCAGTCAGAGTTCCATTCAGGTTAAACAAAGGGGGCCGTATGTTCTTGACAAGAGTTTAGCTGAAGAAGGAAGCAGATCTGCACAGAAACCTGGAGGCGGAGCTACAGGAGGTTGTCTGCGGGCTTGCTGGGCTGCAGGAAATAAACATGCTAGATATTGGTGTGGCTTCAGTTCTGATCTGTCTGTACATTCAATCTGTAGCAGATCTTTACGTAAGTTTGGACCTAATATTCACCTAATTTTAGACTTGATATTTACCTTATCTGTACCTGATCGGTACTTTTGGTTTTTGACCCTGTCTTCATCAGTCTGAAGACATCAAACCCAGTTGAGCTGTTTTGCTGAATTTTTGGCTACCAGCTGATTTTCTGATTTGGTTTGAACCGTTTTAACACTTCAGCTCCAGTCTTCACTTCCTTTAACAAAAACGGCACTCTTCAACAATTTACACAGATTTCCACTCCAGTAATATATATCATTGACTGTGCTACACTGTCACAGGATCAGATCTTTGATGGAACCTTCATGTCTGCTTCTCTGTTTGCAGCGGCGGCGCTTAAAAAGAGACGGATGGAGTTCAGCGCTCTGCCCAGCAGACGTTGGTGGTGAGCTGACCCCCCCCGAGGAGTCAGCAGCAGCCCCCTCCTACCAGCAGTGCCTTGCTACAGGATGTGTCTGTGATTCCACCCGCCCAGCCCTGCTTTCACTGCTCTGTCCTCCCTCCAAACCCTGGAAGCCCACGGAGACGATTACCCAGCAGCACCTTTGGCTGATGGAAAGAAGACCCCCCCCCCCACCACCACGACCACTACCACCCAACTTAACGGAGCCGTGTAGGAGGTCATCGCTAAGCTGTTTTCAGTCGAGACTGTTTGTGGTTCTGGCTCTTTGCTGGCTGTGATCTGAAGTCGGACGGCGTTCGCCGCGCCCCGTCCTCCAGCTGATCTGCTTTTAATCAGGCTGCTGAGTGATGGGGGGGGGCAGTTATACAACCTGCTCAGGGTCCTGAAGCTCAAGCAAAACTGTTATTTAGCTTTTTCTTTAGAGAAAAACTTCTGCTTTTTTTTTTCTTTTTGAGGAAGAGTCGATGAAGTTTGTGGAAACGTGGCGTTCTCCTGGCGTCCCGTTGTCCCTGCAGGTTGAGGCTGGGTTTGAACATCATGATACAACTAAATGTCTTTTTATTTTTTAATCCCAAACCAACCAGACTTTATTAAAAAAAACGGTTTTCACACCTGAGCCGTCGCCGGTGACGCTAAAACACAAAATCTTTAACATACAGTAACTTTTCAACTGCGGCGCAAGTTACTTTTCTCCATCAGGATCTACTGATCATGTTAACGATTGAAAAACTCCAGGTAATCAATGATCATAAACACTGGAGTTGGGTGTTAAAGGGTTAAACGGAACAAAGGTGGAAGTTTCTATGCTAAATTTAGGAATTCTTGCATTTAAAAATAACTTAAAGCAGTTTTTTTTACTGAAAAATATTTTTTTAAATTGTAAAAAGGAATTGATAGATTGGATGCATCTGTATTGAATTTCTTAAGATCAATTTGACTTGAATTCCTTGTTTTTAATCCCATCCGTAAAGCAGACGAGGGGATTTGCTGCTGCTTATTTGAGAGTTTTTTTGTGTTTCAATGAAGCCTCCATTCTTTGCTTATATTTGATGAGATTGTTTAAAGAAATAATGTATTTTATGCCATATATATTTAAAAGTCTGCGTTTTGAACCCATATTGAAGCAGCTGACCGCTCTCTGGCCGCCTGCTTCCACCGGCTGTTCTGGTAAATCAGCAGGTCTGATGTGGTTGAACATCTGTCAGACGGGATCGTCACGAGGAGACCAGGAAAAACCACAAAAGGACCAGATGGCCATCTGCCCAAGATTGAAGAGCAGATTTGTCTCCAAAAAGTAATTTAGAAGATGGCGGTAATCCAGGGCTGCTGATCGCAGGGCGAGGACACCAACGTCACTTCTGTGGCTGACCCCGCCCCTTTCCAGTCTATATTTAACCTACACAGAAACATGCAGCTCCAGGTCTGCCGGAGGTTCATCCCTTAGTTTCATCCACCCTTCAGATGCGTAGTGGCTCCCCCTGCAGGATGGTACAGCCACTGCAGCAGAGACCTGCTCAGGAATCCATCAGGAAGAAACGCTGGTGTCAAACGTCTCAGGAGACATCCCGCTCTCTGAAGCGGGATAAAATGATCGGATTGGACCAGTGTCTTACAACACGTCTGCTTGACTGCACTGAAACATGAGTAACTAAATACACCTCATCTGCTGATGACGTTGAATGTACAACAACCAAAAGATGCTGTGAGAAACCCGCCTCTTCCATGTTTCTGTTGGGTTTTGTAGAAGCTCGCTGGAGCGCAGGCTGCACGCCGCGGCTCTGGAAATGCGTCTGACGTGAGTTATTGTCCTGTCGGCTAATAGAGTGATTTATTTTTGTGCATAAGCCCAGCCGGCAAGGCCAAGCGGGCCCCATACAGTTTAAAAGGGGGCAGAAAATGTGGGTCCTGAATGGGTTTGTTTCTGTGGTGGCCCAGGACCCACATTTTCTGCCCCCTTTTAAACCGTTTGGGGCCCGCTTGGCCTTGCTGGCTGGGAGGCGGTGGTTTGTAAAGTGAATAAATGCTGCTGCTAAGCGGACGGGACGCCTGTTGCTCCAAATCGTTGCACTGCTGAAAACTCTGGTTACAAAACGTCACGACCACTTTGTGTGTAGAAACGTAGAGCGGTAGATTCCCCGTGATGGTGGCTTCGCCTGTGTGGCTCCGTGTTTGGTGAAATCAGTACTTGAACGTGTAAAACTGCTGACCCTTCACCTCAGACCGCGAATGTTTGTTAGTTTTCTTAGACTTTGTTTCTTTAAATTTTGCTTTTTTGTGTCTTTTTTTTCTTTCTTGAAATGATGTTCTTCCGATTGTTTGACGTTTTCTTCATTCTCACCTTTTGTAACCCGTGTGCATTCACCTGTGATGGGTGTGTTCTGTATCCATGGAGATGAACGTGTTTTAACTTTGACTTGAACATGTGGACATTGTTCTGCCCCTCCCTGAGGCTGAAGTGACTTGTTGTCTTGTGTGGTCCTCTTCCTTTTTGCACTGGCTCCACCCAGACGCCTTTTTGCTGTATAGCTGCAAACTGCTGATGCAAACTGTGGCATCAAAATGGTTTATTACAGATGAATAAAAACCCACGCTGGCATCCATGAGATCTTGGCTGTTTCCCTGGAGACACATGCAGCTCTTCTACCCTTCTATTGTGGCTTTAAATAATAAGATATTAATTTAAAAAGACAAATGACTTGTAGTTTAGGTTCATTTGTTTTAGTTAAGTTTTTGATTTATATTTTAAGCTGACGTGATCCTATAACAGGAAAATGAAAATGCTTTTCTGAAATGATTGCTTACATTCTATTAAATCAAGAAGAATATTGTCCTTTATCTCTCCTCCAACATGCAGATAACAGCAAAATGATGGAAAAAGTTTCATTTACTCTCAAAGATGCTCAGAGATTCTTATGTTCTGCTGCACAGGAGTGTCTAGGTTCATTTCCTGATCCTTCTAGTTCAGAAGTGAACCTCTTCATGTTATTGTAATTGCATTTTGAATGAATATATTTACCTTTTTTAACACAGTGGAGCAAAAAAGTGTTTATTCAGCCTCCAAAAGTGCAAGTTCTCCAACTTAAAAAATAAGAGAGGCCTGAAATGTTCATCATAGATATACCTCAACTTTGAGAGACAAAATGAAAAAAACAAATCCAGAAAGTAACATTGTCTGGTTTTTAAAGAATGTATTTGTAAATTATGGAGGAGAATAAGTATTTGGTCAATAATTAAAGTTCATCTCAATACTTTGTTTCATACCCTTTGTTAACAATGACTCCAGTCAACAAACTGTTGCTGGTATTTTGGTCCATTCCTCCATCAGATCTCCTCTAGAGCAGTGATGTTTTGGTCCATTCCTCCATCAGATCTCCTCTAGAGCTGTGATGTTTTGGTCCATTCCTCCATCAGATCTCCTCTAGAACAGTGATGTTTTAGTCCATTCCTCCATCAGATCTCCTCTAGAGCAGTGATGTTTTGGTCCATTCCTCCATCAGATCTATCCTAGAACAGTGATGTTTTGGTCCATTCCTCCATCAGATCTCCTCTAGAGCAGTGATGTTTTGGTCCATTCCTCCATCAGATCTCCTCTAGAGCAGTGATGTTTTGGTCCATTCCTCCATCAGATCTCCTCTACAGCAGTGATGTTTTGGTCAATTCCTCCATCAGATCTCCTCTAGAGCAGTGATGTTTTGGTCCATTCCTCCATGCAGATCTCCTCTAGATCAGTGATGTTTTGGTCCCTTCCTCCATCAGATCTCCTCTAGAGCAGTGATGTTTTGGTCCATTCCTCCATCAGATCTCCTCTAGAGCAGTGATGTTTTGGTTCATTCCTCCATCAGATCTCCTCTAGAGCAGAGATGTTTTGGTCCATTCCTCCATGCAGATCTCCTCTAGAGCAGAGATGTTTCCGGACTGTCTCTGGGTAACACAGACTTTCAACTCTTTTCAATGATTTTCTTTGGGGTTGAGATCTGGAGAATGGTTAGACCACTCCAGGACTTTGAAATGCTTCTTCTGAAGCCACTCCTTGGACAGTGTATTTGGGATGGTTGTCATGGAGACAAACCCAGCTAAAAAACAGCTGTAAAAGCAGCCCCAAATCATGATGCTTCCACCGCCATGCTCTACAGTAGGTATGGTGTTCTTTGGATGTAATTCAGTATTCTTTCTCCTCCAAACAGCAGAGTTCTTACCAAAAAGTTCCAATGTGGTTTCCTCTGACGATAGGGCATTCTCTAAACCAGGGGTCCCCAACTGGCGGACCGTGGTCCGGGTCCGGACCCCGAGACCCTTTTATCCGGACCGCCAAGCATTTTTAATAAAAATTATTTTACATTCATCTTTACCCAACATGATTTTTGAACAGGCGCGGACGAGGACAGCTACGTGTGGACCGGGGTCCTTTAACCAGCAAAGAGCAGCATCCTAATGTTTACATGGTTGGGACGTAAAGTTATCAAGCGATTGAGTGAACAATGAGAAAAGTGGACTCTGAAAATCGTGTCTCCTGAGATGAGCGGACCGAAGCTTTCGCTTTCATTTTACCAGCGGTGAGTTCTGCAAGATTAAAAGCACGTGGAGGCTGTTGCTTTTGGTAAAAGCACCGATATCAAGCGGCGCTACGAGACAAAACCCAAAACTTTTGACATAAATTACCCATCAGGATAAGTGAGGTGGACATGGAAAATACATGAACTGAAATGACAATCCGAGCGTACAACACAGGAACGCTAACAGCACAACAACCAGCTCACGAGTGCTCAGTAAGAGTGGAATAGATTACTGGTGTCAAGCCAGCACGCTCTCGCTAAACTGCTGTCAAGTGAGCCCTCTCTGGAATACGGCGTGCGACTTTAATACAATCATTACGGTAGCAGCAAGAAAGGCTTCATTTCAAAGTGAGAGTAAAGGGTACCTCCTTGTTTCCACAGAACCATTTCACTTCTCACTTAGAGTATCCTTTCATGTACTCTTACCCTCAAAGTTTCACTCAGATCTGATGTGGTATTTTGAAGTACTGCCCTGTTGAAATTGTGTACTTAAGCAAAAAAAAAGTACACTTTTAAAATACCTGTAAAATGAAAACTCCTAGTTTCCACAGAATCATTTCACTTCTCACTTATAGTATCCCTTCTTGTTATGTCACCCACATAGTTTCACTCAGATCTGATGTCGTATTCTGTAGTACTGCCCTGTTGAAATCGTGTACTTAAGCAAAAAAAAAGTACAGTTTTAAAATACTCATAAAATGAAAACTCCTAGTTTCCACAGAATCATTTCACTTCTCACTTATAGTATACCTTC
>NC_050518.1:26471551-26481523 GCF_002922805.2 Oryzias melastigma
GTGGATTGGTGACTGCTGTTCGGTCTTTTCAGAAGAAACTGGTCATTCTGCAGATGATCTGGAGAACTGAACATTTTCCTTCATTAAAGGGATCCATGTCACTGCTCATTCGGACTTTAAGACTCACTTTGATGGCTTTACTTTGGGACGCCAGCTCTTGATCTTTGTTAAAAGTCTCTTCTTAGTGAAGAATGATGTCATGTATTTAAAAAGAGGCCACACATTGATACAAATGGACGAGTGCAGACTGATGTAGAGTTAAGAGAACAATGTGAATCCTTTGATCCCGACAGGTTTTGTGCTAAAATAGAAGTTTTCTTCTCATCAAAGTGTCATTGTACACATTAACAATGTTTGGGTCTACCTCCAGTTGTAAACCAGCCTTCTCTGTTAACATCATTAAGAACAAGTATCACTCCCAGCTCACCAGTGAACATGTGCACGTATACCTCAATGGTTTTGACTCCTTTCATTGCCAGAGTTTAGCTTCCAGTCTTCATGCTCACTTCTCACACTGAGATAAGTCTATTCTGCAGTTTACCTTTATATATATAAAGTTTTTATCAAAGTTATTACTTGAATGACTAAAATGTAGTTTTATTTGTAAACTACTGTTAAGGGTTGCAAAACAGAAAGTTAACATTTGCATGATTATGAATCATAATTAGGAATGCTGTCTGAGGTGCATTCATGTTACTGTTGCACTTAAAGTAAAATAGAATGTGAGTTTGGAAAAGAAACGCATATTGCACTGCATGGAAAGAAGTTTATGTGAATTTTTTTTTGAATTCTTCAATGTAGTTATGTAAATGTAAGTATTTTTGTGTAAAAACGGATGACATAAATACTTTTTGAGACAATAAGCTAAAAGAAAGTATTTGTCACTTTAACTACAAATGGCAATTAAATAAAAGAACAGAAAGTGAAAACTGAATGTTTTTGTATGTTCGGACCCCGGTCTACCAAGCTGACAGGGTTACCGGACCTCTTGCCAAATTAGTTGGGCACCCTGCTCTAAATCCTCTTCTGGATCATCCAGATCTCTCTAGCAAACTTCAGACGGCCTGCTCATGTACTGGTTTTAGCAGAGGGACATGTCTGGAACTGCAGGGTTTGTAGAGAGTTACTGATGGTGTTCTTTGGTACTTTGATCCCAGCTCTCTGCAGGTCTTTCACTAGGTCCCTCGTGTGGTTCTGGGGTTTATGCTCATCGTTCTTGTCATCATTCTGACCTCACAGGGTGAGATCTGCCCCAGAGGGAGATTCTCAGTGGTCTTGTATGTCTTCCATTTCCTAATAGTTGATTTCTTCTCATCAAGCTGCTACCTGCTGCAGATTCAGTCTTCCAGCCTGGTGAAGGTCAACAGTTTTGTTTCTGGTGTCTTGAGACAGCTCTTTGGTGGAGTTTGGAGTGCGACTGTTTGAGGTTTTGGACCAGTGTCTTTCATAAAGATCTGTCCATTGATACAGGTAACAAGTGGAGGACAGAGGATCCTCTTCCAGAAGAAGTTACAGGTCTGTGAGAGACGGAAATCTGGCTTGTTTGTGGGTGAACAAATACTTATTTTCCACCATAATTTACTAATAAATTCTTTAAAAATCAGGCAATGTGATTTCCTGGAATTTGTTTCCTCATTTTATCTCTCTTTGTTGAGGTGATGAAAGTTCCAGGCTTTAACTAATCTTTTTAGTGGAAGAATAAATACGTTCTTTCATCACTGTATAAACTGGATCCTAAACTAATGTTGAGATGTTTACTTTTAAAATAATGAAAGAAAAATGATGAAAGTGCACCATAGTAGACCTAGTTAGTTTATTTATTTATTAGCTTCAAACATGAAGACACAACAAGTAACAGTACTTCATAATGAATTTGGATTCAGCTTTTTCACATATTTAACTGCAGTTCATCTGCTGCAGCGGCAGGATCTTTATTTGACACAGGATAGGTTTTATTTTGAAAGGAACTTTTATGTGCTGCTGTCAAAAGTAAATTAGATTAAAATTGTACTTTACTTGTAATAACTTCATGTTGTAAATATTAATTTGAGTTTTTAACAGAGACACAAATAACTTTAGTAATAATCACTCAGACTCAGCCTCTTTGATCTGACCTGAAGTTCTACCTGCTGATCTCAGATTGTTGTTCACTGAAGGAGATCTAACATGTGATGGTTTATGAGCTAACAGCAACACTTTAGATCAGGGTTGTCCAAGTCCAGCCCTCCTGCTGGGTTTCCAGAAAGCCTGCTTTTTCAGTCAATCAGAAGGTGGAAACACCCGAGTCAGGGGGGAAAGGAGAAAACCAGGCGGGGAGGTGAATCTGGAGGACCAGGACTGAGCAGCGCCTCTGTAGATAACTGGTTTCCAGTTTGGTGACTCTAGAAAAGGAGGGAAATGAATCATTTTGGTTGTACTTGTCACCCTAACTACAGATCTGAAGAAAGTGATGCAGGAAGTAGAATTTTCTTCACCATTTTAAATAAGATAAAGATCCAAGAATCCTTTTCCTGTTTATTAAAGTTAGATTTTCACGGGTTGAAGGTTTAAGTCAGACAGAAATAAACTGTTATGAAGCCTCTATTAAACAGTAATGTGATATTCTAACAGTTGTGTGAAGCAGCAGACGCTCCAGAGGCTGTTCGCCACTTATTTTTCACTTTTTATTGATGGAGCTTGTTGGGATTCTGCAGCCGTTCCGTCTGGAGGAAATCGTTTAAAGATTTATTTTAGGAAACAGAGGTCAGCGAAGCTTTTAGCTTTTACCTGCAGGCGTTCCTGTACTGATACAGAAACTCGTGTTCGGAAAAAAGAATTCAGTTTAAAACCTGCATCTCCAGCATCACCTGTGTCACCAGGATCACCTGCATTCTGAGTCCAACCAGAGTTTCTTGTGCAGCGAGAAACCTGCATCTGTTGTTAACTCAACACTCATGTCAGATTGGGAAACATTTTGTCAAAAAATGTTTAGTTAAATGATAAAATGTTGAAGGACAGTTTCCCAACAATATGGACAATTCAGACTCTGTGACCAGAACTTCATTTATTGGTTTCCATTATCACTTTTAATGGACAACTTACAGCCAACCAGAATCCAGCACTTAGAGGTGCTTGAGCATCTGCCCTTTTTAAGCTTTTATTTGTATTAATATTAATTAATTAACTCTTGTTAGTGATATAACAAAAAAAGAAAGAAAAACGTCATTACAAAGTACTCCCAGTGTTCTGTCGTACTTCGACTCCACTCGGACTCAGAGAGAGAGGGAGAGAAACTTCTGCTGCTTCAGAGACCTGAAGAGATGTGACAGTGAAGCAGCTGAAACCTTTCAATATCCGCGAATTCAACGAGCTTGAATGTGGCTATAGTTCAGAAAAACGCTCTAGATTAGTCCAGGAGTCCGTTAGCACTTTAGCCAGACGACTGAGCTCGGAGCATCAAGTCAGAACACAGAGCGTGCAGAAGAAGGAAGTTGGGTAGTAAGGGCTAAATAAAATAAACAAAAGAACCGTATTTAGGCGAGCTCATAGCTTCCTCACTACAGGTCTGGCAGTAATTAATCTGCTTAATGTCATGTTTTCAGATTAAAACTGCCTTCTTTAAATTCTGTTTCATTCATATTTTGGGGCCATAAATATTTGAAACCCAAATAAAACAAACAAAATAAAGAATTGGTGTTTGGCCCAAAAATGCAAAATATCCAAAACTTTCTGCTATTCTAAAATAACCTCATCTGTTTTCAGCTTCAAATTTTCTGTTTTCAGGTTTCAAACTGTAAACTTAAAAACTTTTTTTTCACTTTCAAATCTTTTTTTTTGTTTGTTTTGGAATCTGAAAATGTCAGTTTCAAAACTTTTGGCCCCATTGTGGGTCTTTGGGGCGGGGCTAACACAAAGGACTAATCAAAATCAATGAGGGGGGTACCTTCAGTCCCGGTGCGTTCACTGACTCTGAGAACTGTGAGAATTAGTCAGAAAATGTCTGTTTAGTCTGTACTATCATAGTATAAAGTTTTCCCAAGACGGCTGTAAAAAGCAGAATATTATCTCGTACAAAACACTGTTCTAGTCCAGTACTTTGTTTTAAAGTTTTCCTCTATTTACATATTGCTTAAAGAACAAGAACAATATTTTTGTTGTCTTTCTATGACTTTGAGCCCCTGCTCCTCATTTTTACCTTAAATGAATGACCCTTTAAAAACATCAAGCTTACTTCTCTAAACACTGAGTTGGGACTTTTCTGGGTTTTGGTGGATAGGAAACTTAAGCTCTCGGTTGAAATCCTGGCCTCAAATCTTAATCCCACCTGGCTGTGTTCACTTTATCCATCCGTTCAGGTTTGGGGGTAAATCCAGCGTGTGGTTGAGGGGGACGACAGCCGTGGAGTCCGAGTCTTTGCTCCCAGACTTGATGCATATAGTCAGGATGATGCACCAGGACGCAGAGAAAACCAGCAGCACCAAGATCACAAAGAACACGCTCTTATTGTATTTGGACCTTCTGTCCATCTGGTCATAATCCAGCTGGTTTGTTTGGAGTGGAACCCCCACCGCCTTATTTTCCCCAATGTAAATGCAGACGGCGCTCTCTGGACCGGAACCCCCCCTGGAGCTTTGGCAACACAGCTTCTTCCCCTCCAGCCACACAGGCTCCTCCTCCCGCTGGTGTCTGGGGAGCTGGCAGAGGACCTGGCGGTTCGTGGTCAAAGCTGGCGGACCGTCTTGGGGCAGGGGGGTGTGGTGACGGCAGATGGGGCAGGTCAAGTGTTTGCTTTCCCCACTCGGGTTGTGGGGAGCAGGTGAGATGGTGTGGAGGCGGGACAGACACTCCAGGCAGAAGGTGTGGGTGCAGTCCAGCAGCTTGGGGGTCCTGAAGATGTTGTCGAAGCTGCTGCAGCAGACGGAGCATTCCAGCTGGCTGAGCATCGAGGACTCCTCTGACAGATCATCGGCCCTGTCCTGAAGATCCCAGATCTGCTCAGTATCTTCATCCATCGTTCTGTCCGTTTCTCCGAGTTTGCTTTGGTCTTCCAGGTCGCTTCTTCCTTCTCTGTCAGTCATTCTGAGATTCTGAAGGAACAAAAACGAAAAGTTAAAATCTGTTGAGGAACGTTAAACATATAATTAAAGAAAATCACATGAAGTGATGGTACTTTTAGTGGTGCAAGTTTGTAACAACAACCTGTGAAAATGTCCAATGGTTTGAGGGAGCACCAAAAAACAAACTTTATCACTAATCCTAAGCAAGGACATTGTAATACTTGTGTCTAAATCAAAGAGCTCGTGTCATTCTGAGAGAGGACTTTTCAACAGCGGGTAACGACCTTCAGCTCCGACAGAGACATTCAGGTCCATTTCTCACTATAACCCAGTTGGAGCCAAAGTCTTCCTTCACCCTTTAAAACAAGACATTAATGTGTATTTACGCTATTGTTACTACCTTGATAAACATAAATTAACCGCTGTTTATTTTTCATGAATAAAACACAAACATTAAAGGGAAATTGCCTTATTTTTACAAACCTCTGAGAGAAGTACATGTGAATTCCTTTCAAAATAAAAGACACTCTGCCACATATGATCATCTCGGCAAAAGTAGTAGTAGTAGCGAGTGTTATGTACGTGATTAAATAAAAATATAAATAATTTTACGGTTGTTGGTGCATCAGATGCAAATTTAACAAACCAAAATGAAATCTGAGCTACAGTATTTTATGGAGTATAAGTCACACTTTTTTTCACAGTCCCGGTGTATTCAGTGAATGAACCGGAGTGATTTGGACGTGTGTTAATCGTTCCACGGTCAGGTTTACACACAAACAGTGTGTGGGATTCACCACAATGTGGATGAAGTCAAACTTTACAGCCATTTAGAGTTTTACATTTCATCAGTACAAAAAAACCCTCAACTTTCAGTAAAAAGATTAAACTCAAAGTTTCTCCATCTGGCTTTTTATTTTTCTTACTTTACCTGAGAGGCGGTGAAGCACTGGTGTTGTCTGGACCTGACTGTAAGAAACTTCAGGATGTTTTGCTCTGCAATCTGTGGCTGATGAAGATCAACAGGAAAAAAAATCATTCCAAAACCTGAAATATGGTCAAATAAAAAAATGTCCAGTAATTTGTGAAGTTTAAAAGACACACAAACAGAAATGGACTTTGTTTTCAGATCTTCACATGACGTGAAGAAAATGAGCTGCAGAAGGACAAAGGTCTCTGATCTTGAGGAGTGATGTCCACAGAACTGAAGCCTCAGAGGAGATCCCGGAGGAAGTCCTGCATCTTTCCGGAGCTCCTGCTTGAGCTGAGTCTCCTGCAGGAGTTCTCTGGGTTTTTAGAGTTAGGAGGAGATGGTGCGTCAATGCGGGTTCCTCCTTCCTTTGTGGGTCGGTGTCACCTGCTCCATCAGCCCTTTGTTAGTGACCGAATGTAGCCTTGAAGGGGGGGGGGTCATCTGAGGACTTTATGTTGAGCTATGCACTGTGGAAGGATCTGTGGTTCACTTTGGTTATTTTGATTTATGTTTTAGGTTCTGGATGAAGCTTAGCTCATGCTCCCTGCAGTCTGTTCACATGCAGCTTTCTGAGGTTCTTCGCTTCTGCTGTTTCAGCTGCTTAGAGGAATCACTGATGATTCCAGATGCCTATTTCACCACAAAAAGTCAGCAGGGCTTGACAAAGACCTCAGGAGCTCCACAAACCTCCTGTTCTAAGAACTGAGAAATTATTTAGTAGAGGGAGACATCTTACTTTCTGTCTTCCTTATCTGTCTTTTATGTAGTTTATTGCCTTTTGTAATTTATGGCTGTTGATTGTAATGTTTTTTTTTTATCTTAATTGATTAATAATAGTGTTTTACACTCTCTTTTGGCTCCCTGACAGCATTGTAAAGAGCTATATAAATAAAGATTGACTCATTCAAATTCTCAAACAGACTTGTGGGTTTCCTGCTGGAGCTCAAAGCTGAGCTCTCTAGATCCTGAAACCAGGACAGCCTCCTCCACGCCTCCACCGTGAACAAAAAGTCTGTGCAATAAGCACAACCTTATCTGGTGGGATGGGGCTTTGGGCGCAGCAGCTGCAGGCGGCGAACACGTGTGTGTGACCGCCGGCCTTCAGGATGTGAAGCCATCTCTCTGAAACTGACATCTCTCAGAGATTAAGAAGCAGAGATTACAGTAAGTGAGCCGCCAAGGCCAGAGCACATCCAGACTAAACAGTGCTGCTGCTGCTTTCCAAGCACGGTGTAGTTTTATTTACAGACGTGTTCCTCTGCACGTGTGTGAAGGATGGGTTTTCCTACGTGTCAATGCTTTATGGAGAAAATATTCTATTCATTTTAATAAATGACTACCCACTGTATTAAAAGAAATGTAAAATTTGTTGATGATTATTTTGTTTGTCTTTTTTAGGTGTAGAGTTAATTAGGAATGCATAATGTTGGATTCCTGCTTTTGTTATTGAATCTGAAATCTTTACTCCTCCATACGAGTGCTGCTTTAATGCACTGCAGACACTCCTCTGTCTCAGAGATTGAAATGTTCCTGTAGGCACGCTAACAAAAAATCTACTCCAGTAAACAGGATATTCTTCATCTTCCTCAACAACATCTGGAGATCCCAGCTCAGCCCAACATCCAGAGATCACAGATCAATTCCTGTCTGAGAAAAATCCTCAACATCTACTGACCAGAAACCATCAGCAACCCAAAGCTCAGAGTAAAAACAGTCTTAGGAACACACACTACGTTAGACGACCTCACCTCCAATAAAAAGAGATTTCACCAATCCAACCCTGAGAAACTTCAACACCCTCAGTCCCAGGAGTTGAACCTCTGACCTGGGGGGACGCGTCCTTCTCATATACCAACACTATCCTTTTACTGTCAATCACCAGAAGTTAATGCAGATTTGTGTGTACGCATGCAACTAATCAAACAGAATTAATATTCATCAACCCAAATTGATTGCATCACCAGGAGCAGCAGTCCTTCGCTTCACCTTGCGAACTGAGGCCTCCTCGGTGTGTTTTTGTTCAAAAGCTGCATATTGTCACACAATTTACATAGTAAAACATTGGGAATAATAGTGATTAATCATAACACAAAAGTGTGATTAGTCAGATTTTTTTTAATTGATTGTCAGCCTTAATTAAAAATAAATGTTCTAAATGTACAGTTTTGTGTGTGATTTATATTGTGATTACTTGCTGATAATAAGTGGTCGGCAAATAATGTACCCACGAGGGGGCCAAGCCAGGGTCTCATTGTGCCGGTCCCAAGCCCGGATAAATACAGAGGGTTGTGTCAGGAAGGGCATCCGACGTAAAATCTTGCCAAATCAAATATGCGAATCAGACCTACGAAATCCATACCGGATCGGTCGAGGCCCGGGTTAACAACGACCGCCATCGGTGCTGTTCACCGACAGGGTGCCGGTGGAAATTGGACTACTGTTGGTGGAAGAAGGAGAGGAGGAAGGCGGGTTCGTAGGAAGAGAGAGAAGAGGAAAGTCACTAGTGTTGGACTGAGAGTTGGGACTTTGAATGTTGGAACTATGACAGGAAAGGGTAGAGAGTTAGTGGACATGATGCAGAGGAGAAAGGTAGACATACTGTGTGTCCAGGAGACCAGGTGGAAAGGTAGCAAGGCTAGAAGTTTAGGAGCAGGGTTCAAGTTGTTCTATCATGGTGGAGATGGGAAGAGAAATGGAGTAGGAGTTATCCTAAAGGAGGAGTTTGTTAGGAGTGTTGTGGAGGTAAAAAGAGTGTCAGATAGAGTGATGAGTCTGAAGATAGAAATGGAGGGTGTCATGTTCAATGTTGTTAGTGGGTATGCCCCACAGGTAGGATGTGAGCTGGAAGAGAAGGAGAAGTTCTGGTTGGATCTTGATGAAGTGATGATGAGCATCCCTGGAAATGAGAGAGTTGTCATTGGTGCAGATTTCAATGGTCATGTTGGTGCAGGAAACCGAGGTGATGAGGAGGTCGGCAAATACTGTAACAAAAAAAAAATTAATTGCAATTAATTTTTCCTAGGTTTGCGAATAACTAATTTTTTTTCATCTATTCCGGCTCTAATATATATATATAAACGTCTGAGATCAAAGCCTTCATGGTTGTTGTGAGAGTGACTGCTGAGTTTTTTCATCAGGACATTCTAAAATCTGAAAGTCATTTATCAGTTTCTGAGGTTAGAAACGATGAGCTGTTCTTTCTGAATTTATTCTGGTTTGTTGTTTGTTTTCAAGGTTAAGAATCTCTTTAGCTCCACAGATTTTTATCAGTCAATAAAAGTTAAAAAATTCATCATCAACAAGCCACGGCGAGGTTTATGTGGGAAGATGAGTCAAAGACAAAACAAAAGGCCAAGAAGTGCCACACTACCAAAAGTGTTAAAGCTTCAGATGGAACTTTCCCTGATGTAGTTGAGTCCAGGAGTTTGGTGGGGAAATGATCTTCAGTGATGCTTCAGCCAGGATGCTTAAATGGGAAAAACATTTTTAAAAAGTGATGATTTGTCAGAAGCTTCCATCATTCACAGCCTGGTGTTGAGGTTCAGGAGAAGGTTTGAAATGTTTCATAATAATTGTTCACAGATTCATCTTGAAAGAAACTCTTTTCCGGGGAGATTCTGGACTGCTGAAGCTGATGAGAGGCTCACTGGTGGAGCCTGAGCGGAGCTCACGATTCCTACACCTAATGTGAAAAAAAGCTGTTTGTTTGCATTCAAAGCATCAGGAGTTTGATTTTTCACCTGATGACTTTTTCATGAAGGCCGTGTTTGTGTTTCTCCTGAAGAATGGATTTTTCTTTTGTTAAAGAGCTTCCTTCTACAGTGGACGTTAACTAAATGAGCGTTTCTGGAGTCTGACAGGAAGCAGAGAGGATTTAGACTTTGAGGAGAGCAGCCACTTAAATCATCTCACCATTCAAGCAGCAAAGCATCACTATAAGGTTGTTCTTTTTCATTGAGGATC
>NC_050518.1:26481582-26483040 GCF_002922805.2 Oryzias melastigma
ATTTTTCTGTGTCTACGTTTGATCTTTATTCAGTTATCAGATTTATTTTGGAGCCGCAGATTTGCAAATAAAAAGTACAAATGTTCCATCCTTTTCTTATTTTATTTGATAGTTATGTTGTTTATTATGGAACAGGTTAGAATATTAAAGATCTGAATCCACACATGACCAAAAGGTGGCATGAAGACCTAACAAACCGCAGACCAACTTCCTGTTGAATTACTGCCACCTTCTGGATTAAATGTGCAACAACAACCCCAAAATCCTGCCTTTCAATCCCGCTACAGTTATCAGACGTTTGAAATGGTTGACTGAGCAGATTATTTTCTCTGAAGCTTCAGGTTGAAGTTCTAAAGCTGAACTGTTCCACTAATGTTCCAACAGACTGAGCTGCAGCTGAAGGAAAAATGAAAGCTGATCCTCTTCAAACCACTGAGCTCTCCAACAGACACAGAGAAACAAGATCAATCCAGAGAGGAAAGTTTTCTCTCTTTAGATTGTTAGCAGGAACTAGTAGAAGAGAACACATCACTCCTGTGTTAGCTTCTCTCCACTGGCTACCAGTTGAATCCAGGATCAAGTTCAAAATCCTCCTGTTAACATATAAGGCCCTGAATGGTGTGGCCCCATCCTATATTAGAGATCTCATAGTTCCTTACCAACCAGTCAGAACACTTCGTTCACAAAATGCTGGACTGCTTGTAGTTCCTAGAATTTCTAAAAGTACAGTTGGAGGTAGAACCTTCAGCCATCAAGCCCCTGTTCTATGGAATAAGCTCCCAGCTCATGTCAGAGAGGCCAGCACAGTTTCTGTCGATCTCACGCTCCGATCTTCCATCATTCGTGAACAAGACCCCAAGATATTTAAACTCCTCCACCTGAGGTAGGAGCACTCCACCCACCGAGAGAGGACAAACTACCTTTCTCCGGTCGAGAACCATGGAATCAGACTTAGCAGTGCTGACCCTCATCCCAGTCACTTCACACTCGGCTGCAAACCGCTCCAATGCATGCAGGAGGTCCCGGTTCGATGGAGCCAACAGAACAACATCATCTGCAAAGAGCAGAGAGGAAATCCTTTGGTCCCCAAACCAGACCCCCTCCGGCCCCTGGCTGCGCCTAGAAATTCTGTCCATGAAGACTATGAACAGAACCGGGGATAAAGGGCAGCCCTGCCGAAATCCAACATGCACCGGGAACAGGTCCGACTTACTGCCGGCCATGCAAACCAAGCTCCTGCTCCGGTCATACAGAGACCGGACAGCCCTGAGTAAGGCTCCCCGGACCCCATATTCCCAGAG
The DNA here is from genome assembly GCF_002922805.2 of Oryzias melastigma. Lineage (NCBI taxonomy): Eukaryota > Metazoa > Chordata > Actinopteri > Beloniformes > Adrianichthyidae > Oryzias > Oryzias melastigma. Next base: position 26,482,884 of record NC_050518.1, read on the forward strand.
CACCCTTCGCCTTCTCCAAATCCACAAAACACATATGGACTGGATGAGCAAACTCCCATGAACCCTCCAACACCCTGGAGAGGGTGTAGAGCTGGTCCACTGTTCCACGACCAGGACGGAAACCGCACTGTTGTTCTTGAATCTGAGGTTCGACTAT
>NC_050518.1:26483648-26485393 GCF_002922805.2 Oryzias melastigma
TTCCTTTGTGATATTGGGCTATATAAATAAATTGAAATTGAATTAGATTAAGAATGTATTTTTAGTTTTTACTTAAATTGTCATTGCCGTTGGTTGAAGACTGTTTTCCAGCTGGATCAGGTGGGTCAAGGCTTTGATTGGGTAACCTCAGGGTTGTGCAGTGGTGTAGTGGTTAGCGCCCTCACCTGACAGTGAAAAGGTCATGGTTCAGATCCCAGCTGGGTTCTTTCAGGGCGGAGTTTGCATGTTTTCCTCATGCATGTGTGGGTTTCTGTCCCTGAATTGGCTCCAGGAGTGAGTGTATAGTCCTGAAACCGACCAGCAACCCACATCACCCAAAGGTAGCTGGGATAGGCTCCAACAACATCACGAGCCCAAAAGAGATTCAGAGGGTTCTGTAGGTGGACGGACATTGAAGGTTTCTTCTCTGTCATCATCATACTTATGTGAAAGAAAAGAAATCTCTAGGCAACGTGGTTGGTTCTCCCAGCACAGGTCTGCAACATGTGGCTCAATTATCCCTTTATTGTGGCTCTTTAGCGTTGATGACAAACGCTAACGATTGAATAAATTAGAGATTAGTCAGTTACATTTTGTCATTTATGTTTAGATTTGTAACATGTCAAGTATCTAAGCAAAAAACGTTTAATTTACTGTCAGGCATTCTTTAGAGATGTTCTTTAAATTAGTTTTTTTAATTCATGGTAAGTCAAATAAAAGTCAATAAAAGTATTTTTATTTTGATGAATTACGTGGTTAAAGTTTTTAACAAATGTGGTTTAAAATGACTGAAAATGATTTACAGTTGTGTGTTTTCAATAAAAAGCTCGGATTTTTCAAAACGATGTTTTTTTAATTAATAGATTCTGCTAATATGTTTGATTTTGAGGTTAAAAGGGAGGGGGAAAAAATCACACCAAAATCCTAATGATAAAGAATATTATGCTTGTCTGCCTTGGATTTTTAATTTAAGTAAAGCTGCTGCAGCAGGAGGAGCTTTTGACACAGAATGTGTTTTATTTTGAAAGGAACTAGTGTGTGCTGCTGACAAAAAAGTTAAAAAGAAGTTACAACTGTTATATATAGAAACATATAGACACTGTTGTAATCCAATTATATTTTAATATTTAAAAACTACATTTATAAATAAATGCTTAACTGTAAAAAACATATATATATTGCATTTTTAAAGGAAAATTCTACTTTTTGAGGTTTTGAGTGCATTTTACTGTTCATTCCTCGCTATAAAGAACCCCAAAGTGGTATTTTGATCCATTCATGCATTTAAGAGTAATCCTCTACAAACCTGCACTGTCTGCAGCAGCCCCTCCCATACCCACGAAAACAAGCGGTATGGAACTAAATCTGTATGGAACTAAATCGGGGATAATAATATTTAAAACCAGAATAAATCAAACTGAAAAAAATATTGGTGTTAACTTAAAAAATGAGTAAAATGTCCAAAACTTTTTGCTATTCTAAAATAAACTTCATTATTTTAAGCCTCAAATGTATAGGTTTCAAAACTCAAAATTTCAATTTCAAAACTTTTTTCAGTTTCAAATCTTTTTTTTTATTTCAAATCTGAAAATTTCAGTTTCAATACTTTTGCCCCATTGCACAGTTCTTGCCCATCTAAAGCGTCATCTTGTGTTAAAGCAGGGGTCTCAAACTCGCGGCCCGCGGGCCATTTGCGGCCCGCAGGATGATAATTTGCGGCCCGCGTCTTCATATGAAAGATTACT
>NC_050518.1:26486328-26496651 GCF_002922805.2 Oryzias melastigma
TTAGAAGCTGTTCATTTGACAGCAATGCATTAGCTGTAGCAGTAGAAGGTGCAATTCTTGCACTATTTACAGATTAATCTTAATAGATAACTATTTCATTTGAATAAATATAAATATTTGTTCAAAATGTGTTTACTTCTTTCAACTAAAATCATTATAATTGATTTTTTGTCAATTTGAATTTATTTTAAAGAAATCGTAATAAAATCGAAATTGTGAAATAAAATTGAAAACAATCGTGATTTTCCATATCGCCCAGCCCTTCCTACATTCACCACCGTGCAATGGTCGCCTTTATTAACCCTGCAGATCGGTGCCTTGGAGACAATTTGACAGTGGTGTGTGGGAGCCAGTCACGAATAGTTGTAACTCTGTGACAGCTAATCAAATTGCAGCTGCATGTCACATGCTCTGTGAGTTTGTTGGTCTTTTAATATTTAAATATCAGTAACATATGACTATTGTAAATTGTATTTATTTCCACATTTGTTTCTTTCTATCTTGTATTTAAAAGTTTCATTTTTTTAACATATTACTTGCTGACAGTTTTCATTGCAGTTCTTTATGAATGAAACCACCTATTATTTAATTAGCTGTTAAAAACAAGACAACTTGATGAAAAAGGTTTCAAACTTTTAAAAATTGGAATTCTGCTAGCTTTTTGGACAATTTGCGCATTTACTAAGATTTTGGCTTTGGAGTTAAGCTAAGATTTCAGCTACATGCTAGTTGTTTTGGCTAACCTAAGTTTTTTTTTTTTTTTACTTTTTTAGGCCAATTTGAAGTTCAGCTAATATTTTAGCTACCAGCTTCAGCTTTTTTAGCTATCAATTTCAGCAAATTCAGCTATTAGCACTAGCATCAGCATCAGGCAAATTCAGCTTACAGCATTCATACTAACATTATTGCAGGTAATGCTATATATCTAGGTAATAATTATGATAAAAAGTTACAGTTTTAAAGTTTTAAAAATGTAGTTTTAGAGTGTTCAATAAATGTTTATCCTGTTCAGCCCGCGACCGAAGGTGTGTTGTAGATTTTAGCCCCTTGAGCGATGGAGTTTGACCCCCTGCTTTAGACAGAAGGGGCGAGGGTGACGGAGGTGTATCTTCTAAAACAAACAAAAAAACAACACCAAACAAAGCAGCAAATCCTTTTTTCTTCTCTGAACAAACAGGAAAATTGTATTGTTTTATGTTAAGCACTTTGAGTGAAATTATTAGAGTGCTATACAAATAAAGTTTGATTTGATTTGACTAAAACAGCATAACAGGAAAGGACGTTTTGCCGTCACGTTATTTAGCTATTATTCAGAACTTTGTCTTTTATTCTCAGTATTATTAGAATGACTTTGTTGTGGCTCCTCAGCTTGTTGTCAGAAATTCCATCCAAAATGTACAGCTTCAATCCCCTCTACTTTGATATATTTGTCAAAATATTTACAAAGAATGCTCCATTATTCACTCATTCATTTTCCTGTCCGCTTTGTCCCTTTCGGGGTCGCGGGGGTGCCGGAGCCTAACCCGACTAGGTCTTCCAATCCCAGATTTTCTTTGAAATCTTGTAGAGTTTTAGATGCCCTCTACTGTTCTAGAGTGGCTGTTTGTCCAGATCTGTCTAGTCTAAGATCCAAAACAGCATTGAAGTCTGTCTCAATGATAAATCCAAAGCCTGGGATATCCAGGAGTGCTTCAGTTAAACAATGCACATTGCAAGGTGGTCTGAGCGTCTTCTCAGCTTCCCTAAAAACGTCGACTACAGAGCAGGACCTCTGAACCAAACAGCCTACTGCTTCTCACGTTTACCTTTGCCAGTCGCTTCTTCTCCTCCTGAGGACTCAGAACCCGAGTTGGTGGCTTTACTCGCTGCAACCCCGGTATCAGTGACTGCCAAAGAGTTTGAGGATGCTGCTTCTTCTTGCCCCGAGCTCTCCTCCTTGCGTGTGCAAGTGCAACAGCGGTGGCCAAGATCTGCTAAATCTGTAAGTCCTGTTCTGCAACCCTATTTCAAACTAAGGCATGAGTTAAGTGTGCGAGACAGCCTGGTGTTTCGGGGATCACGCTTAGTTGTGCCAGTTTCCCTCCGCTGCACACTTGTGGCTCTTGCTCATGAAGGCATCAGGGTGTTGTGCGAAAACAAAGCAGCGCCTGAGGGACCTGTATTGGTTTCCCGGCATGGATGGATTAGTGCTTTCCCAAGTAGCCGAATGCTCTCTGTGCCAACAAACTGACAAGTCTACCAAGGTTTTTCAGGCCCCACTACAACCGGTGCCCCTGCCAGACGGTCCCTGGGAAAAACTGGGCCTGGATATCGTTGGACCCTTTGAAACCGCTTCTTGGGACTGTAAGTTTGCCATCACACTCACAGATTATTATTCGAAGTGGCCCGAAGTTGCCTTTGCTCCATCTGTAACCTCTGAAACAATTCTCAGTGGCATCTTCAGTCGTTATGGCAACCCAGAGTCACTGGTCATGCATAATGAACCACAGTTCACAGCTGCTTCATTCTCTTCCTTTCTCCGTGACAGAGGAATTAAGCACATCAGATCGTCTGTGTACCACCCTGCTTCTAACGGTGCAATAGAACGATTCAATAGGGTGCTTAAAGGTTGGATTCAAGCCGCAATCATTCAAAACAAACCATGGAAAAGTGCAACATCTGCTTCTCTCCAAGCTTATTGTGTTACGTCACATGCCATGACTGGCATGTCACCATTTGAACTAATGCACGGATGCAAAATGAGAACAGAACTGAACGTTCTTCCTCCTCCACCACTGGAGCCACCTGCTGTGGACGTACGTCGCAAAGTGTCACTCCGCTAACGTCACATGAAGCAGTATTGTGATGCAAAAAGAGGTGCTCGCACTCCTTCCTTCAGAGCAGGTGACAGAGTGCACGTACCGAAACCTGCCCATGTGCAGAAAGGTCAGCCACATGGCAACAAACACTGTCGATTGATGATGACATCACAGATGAATGTACTGGGCATGTGCGGGCTGGTAAGATAAGGAAATAAAGCATGGTGACAGCTACTGAGACTCGAGTGGATTATTAGTGTTAATATGAGAGAGAAACACTACAAATGGCGACGAGGATGGGATGTAGCTTGTGCTGTACACGAAGAAAAAGTTTCAAGACGGAAATAAAGATCCCAGGAGGAAGATAAAATGGCTAAATAGTTTTAAACTCTATTTAGCTGTCTCAGGAGTCCATGAAGATATGAAGAAAAAAGCTTTATTGCTGCATTTGTCAGGAGCGGAAGTTCAAGATATTTTCTTTACTCTGGATGGAAATGTGAATGATGATAGCTACGAAGCTGCAGTCAAGAAGTTGAATGACTATTTCACACCGCAGAAGAATATTCCGTACGAAAGACATGTGTTCAGGCAAGCAGAGCAGTCACAAGGAGAGTCAATGGACATTTTTGTGAGCAGATTAAAAAAGCTAGCTGCAACTTGTGAATTTGGAGACAACCGAGATGATTTCATTCGTGATCAGGTGATTGACAAGTGCACATCAAACACGTTGCGCTGACGGCTGCTACGTGAGAAAGATTTAAAACTTGCAGGGCTGTTAGAGACTGCAAGAACCACGGAAACAGCAGATCAACAGGCTGCAAGAATGGAAAAGCTAACAGTAAATGCAGCAGAGAGAAAATGTTACACAAAAGGAGATCAAATGAGTGAACCAAGAGTTTCCAACGCTCTAAAGCAAGTGTTGGATGATTGCAGGATAAAATGCTTCAGATGTGGAAGATCAGGACATTTAAGTCGAGAGTGCACTGTAACAAAAAATAAAAAGTGTAACAACTGTGGAAAAGAAGGACATTTCGCAAAAATGTGCAAAACGAAGATGACACACAAAGTTAACAGGGTTGTTACCACAGAAATGCAGAAAGAGCACAGTGACAGTGAAGATGATCATGTGTTTACAATCGAAGATTGTGGGAACATTGACGGTATTGATTAATGACCAACCAGTGAAGATGCTGATAGATTCTGGAGCTTCATGTAACATCGTGACAGAATGCATCTTTAAACTATTAAAATCGAGCAGCAACATTGAGCTACAGAACCCAGTGAAGAAGGTCTATCCCTTTGGGTCAAAGAAAGCACTCCATGTTAAAGGTGTCTTTCTGCTAGCTTCAGAGCTAGTGAGACGTCAGAAGCTGTCAGTGCACCCATCCAAGTTGTCCAGGAAGCACAAATTTGTGTGTTAGGTAGACAGACTGGTATTAAGCTGGGACTTCTACACATCGGTCCATTTGAACAGGTGGAACCAGCTCAGTGGCCTTGCGGAAGAGTGTCCGCCCTGAGATTGTAAGGTCATGGGTGCAAAGTCGTACCAAAGACTATAAAAATGGGACCCAGTGCCTTCCTGCTTGACACTCAGCATTAAGGGTTGGATTGGGGGGTTAAGCCAACAAATGGTTCCCGAGCGCGGCTGTGTCTGGAGCTCACCGCTCCCCCAGGGGAGGGGTCAAATGCAGAGAAGAAATTTCACACATCAAGGTGTGTGACAAATAGTGGGACTTTAACTTTTAACTCGGTTTAGCAAAATGATGCTAAAGTTTTCACTACTGAGCTTGAGCACAAGTACCAAGACTGTTTTCAGGGTTTGAGAAAGCTCAAAGACCTCCAACTAAAACTGCATATATACAGTATGTCACAAAAGTGAGTACACCCCTCTCGTCTCAGCAAACATTTAGTTATATCTTTTCATAGGATAACACTCCATAGATGACTCTTTCACACAATGAACAGTAGTCAGTCTAAAGTTAGTATAGCAGTGTAAATTTATTGTCCCCTCAAAATAAATAAAAATACAGCCAATAATAGCTAAACCCCTGGCAACAAAAGTGAGTACACCCCTAAGTAAAAATGTGAAATGTCAATATTTTGTGTGGCCACCATCATTTTCCAGCACAGCTTGAAGCCTCCTGGCCATGGAGTTCACCAGACCTTCACATGTTGCCAGTGGAATCGTCTTCCACTCCTCCATCACAACATCATGGAGATGGTGGACATTTGACTCCTTGTGCTCCTCCACCTTCCTCTTCAGGATGCCCCAGAGGTGTTCTATGGGGTTTAGGTCTGGGGACATGCTTGGCCAGTCCATCACCTTTACCCTCAGCCACTTTAGCAAGCCGGTGGTCATATTGGAGGTGTGTTTGGGGTCATTGTCATGCTGGAACACTGCTCTGAGGCCCAGTTTCTGGAGGGAGGGGATCATGATCTGCTCCAGTATTTCACAGTTCATGTTAGAATTCATGTTTCCCTTAATGAACTGTAGCTCGAATGCCAGCAGCACTCATGCAGCCCCAGATCATGTCACTCCCACCACCATGTTTGACGGTAGGCAAGACGCACTTGTCGTTGTACTCCTCACCTGGTTGCTGTCACACATGCTTGACACCATCTGAACCAAATCTGTTGATCTTGGTCTCATCAGACCACAGGACATGGTTCCAGTAATCCTGGTCCTTATTTTGCATGTCTCGGTCCGCGAGGGCCCCCTAGGGCCCCTAAAAAATCTGTTCTGAACCCGAGGGCCCCGATGCTCCAGCATTTAGGGTAACAATTCCATGTTTAATAATACGGGATCTGTTTATAGTTTAAATGTTTATTTTTTTTCTTCACAAAACAAAGGATGTTTACTTACATGACCAGTGTTTAGTCAGTAACATTTTACTAGTGGAAGTACTAAATTAGGTGGGTTTTTCTTGTACTGGAGATACAACTAATGCTAATTCTGATATTTAGATGATGTTAGGACATTTATGTTCTTTTCTCTTTTTGCTTAACCTGGCATTAAAGACATTAGAACCCAGAGTAGTAATTATAGCTTTTCCTGTTTTTTAACTTTGAGTGTAGCTGCTCATTCAGCAGTAGAAGAAACACCAGCTGGATATTTTTTTTTATCCCTTTTTTCATTGTAGAGGCAGACAGGGTTTTTTCTTGTCCTGAATCGACCTAATTTCTTTTGTGTTACCACAGTTCAAATGGTTCTATTGTTATTTTGTAGGTTCTGTCCAGAGAATGGAATATCCTATTTTTTCACTGGCATCACAACTGCATTCTTTTACCTTAAGATCACCAATATGCTCCTCTTTTTCACACAATGACCAACTTTAAAAATCTTTGGTCTTAATGTGAGAGGCAGGACTGAACAACCCTGCCAAACGGGTAGCAGTACTAGATTTTTTACGCAAAAAAGTAATTATGTTGCAGGAAACTGACTGACACGCATCGCCTCGTGATTAAGGTGATTGCACATTCCTCTGCCTCCAACAAGTCCAAAGGGGCGGGGATTATTTGTCGATGGAATTTACATTTGAAATGAATAGATACTTGGTCTGATAATATAGGTAGAATTGTCATTGGTAAAGTGCACATTGCAAATAGAAATATCGCTTTGATTTCTGCCTATGCCCCCAATAGATTTGAAAGAGAGTTTTTGGACTATTTAACTGAAGCACTCCTGGATATCCCAGGCTTTGGATTTATCATCGGGGCAGACTTCAATGCCGTTTTGGATCTTAGACTAGACAGATCCGGACAAACAGCCACTCTAGAACAGTAGAGGGCATCTAAAACTCTACAAGATTTCAAAGAAAATCTGGGATTGGAAGACCTAGTCGGGTTAGGCTCCGGCACCCCCGCGACCCCGAAAGGGGTCGCGCGGACAGGAAAATGAATGAGTGAATAATGGAGCATTCTTTGTAAATATTTTGACAAATATATCAAAGTAGAGGGGATTGAAGCTGTACATTTTGGATGGAATTTCTGACAACAAGCTGAGGAGCCACAACAAAGTCATTCTAATAATACTGAGAATAAAAGACAAAGTTCTGAATAATAGCTAAATAACGTGACGGCAAAACGTCCTTTCCTGTTATGCTGTTTTAGTTAAATCAAATCAAACTTTATTTGTATAGCAGTTTAAAAAAAAAATGACTTCACTCAAAGTGCTTTACATAAAACATAATAAAATTTTAAAAACAAAGGACATTGCCCTCAAACCCCACCCCAACCCCTCCACACATATGCACAAACACACATCTATATATTGCCACACTATGATAGGGAAGAACAATAAATAAATAATTACTAAAAAGATGGAAAATCACGTGTAAAGGAATTAACTTAAATTGGTTGGATATGAGCAAATATTAAGTTGTATTTAATTAGCTTAATGCACAGATATAGTTTGGATGAACCAAACATTAAAAGTATAGGCTTACAATAGCCTTAGTCTAACTTTTCAAATATTATGGTGCACTTTTAGTAAAGTTGTCTTAGGCTTACAAATAAGTTTAACAATACTCTATATCATACCTCTGTCCTTTTCATGTTTCTCTTGGTCTTCTTTCGTCTTTTTCTAAATTGGGCACCGGATGGTTTTGTCCTTTTTTCTTCATTACTCTCACAAAAATAAACAAGTTAGGATTCTCTGACACCAACTAGCGCTTAGCATCGCATTAGCTCGGACTATACCAATTTTTGTGATAGTTTATTTGAGAGATTGGAATTGAGTAAAAAAATACAGTCATGGTAAATGCAAGCCATAATTTGGTGTGATGAATTAAAGTGGTTTAATTTAAAAATAGTTTGCGCTTGAGATGATAGTAAGACTGAAAAATTCTTCCAATTACCTGTGTGGGATTATTGACTGTATATAAGAACTGGACTGAGCAAGATTAGATTCGATTTTTACTGCATTAGCAAATGAAGATGATTTACTTATTAGTTTTTGTGTTATCATAATTCTTCTAATACAATCTGTACGTGTCTTTTTTTCAATGAGAATATTAGATTATTGTTACTGATTAATATAAATGATTTGTTGTGGATGCTTTGAAATCTGATAACATCAATGATATTAATGATCCTTAATATCCTGAATCTATTAATATTTGATATTAAGTCCTGAACTGGATATTGATAATTCATGTAGAGAAAATGGTCGAGTCGGGGTGGGATTATATAAGTTCGCTTCCTTCCACTCCCTTTCAAGTGATCTACTTGTGATTTATTAAGTGATATGTTATGTAATATGACCTGATTACTTGAAATAAACCATTTCATTCATTTATCACTTCACCCCTGTTCTGGTCTCTTTGAACTGGCTGCCAGTGCATATCTGATTTGCATTAAAATGATTGTCTTTGTTTTTAAATCACTGGCAGGTATGGCACCGTCTTACCTTTCTGATTTGATTTAAAAATATTCCCACTCCTTTGTGTTCTGCGGATCAGTGTTTCGAACTTTTTAAAGAAATATTCCCCCTTATTAGTGAATCCATATTAACCATAATAAATACCTCTCTAGAGACTGGTTATGTGCCTCAGTCTTTTAAATATGCGGTTGTTAAACCTCTCTTGAAAAAACCCAGCCTGGATCCTGACATTCTAGCCAACTATAGACCAATATCTAATCTCCCATTCATATCTAAAATCCTAGAAAGAGTTGTAGTAAAGCAGCTGCAGTGCCACCTACAGGACAATAATCACTTTGAAGATTTTCAGTCAGGGTTCAGACCTCACCATAGCACTGAAACTGCACTGGTCAGAGTTACTAATGACTTGCTATTGGCTTCAGAAAAGGGACTAATCTCTATTCTGGTCCTGTTAGACCTCAGCGCAGCCTTTGATACCATCGACCACAGCATCTTACTCCAGAGACTAGAGCATGACATAGGGATCAGGGGATCTGCCCTCCAGTGGTTTGAATCCTATTTATCTGATAGACACCAGTTTGTTAATGTAAATGGACAGTCCTCTCATTGTACTAGAGTTAGCTACGGAGTCCCTCAGGGCTCAGTTCTAGGGCCCATTCTGTTCACGCTTTACATGCTGCCCTTAGGAAACATAATCAGGAAACATAGCATTAACTTTCACTGTTATGCAGATGATACACAGCTGTATTTATCCATTAAACCTGACCAGAATGACCACCTAGAGAAACTGAATTCCTGCATCAGAGACATTAAGACCTGGATGACAATTAATTACCTCCTCCTGAACCCAGAAAAAACTGAGGTCATGATACTGGGTCCTAAACACCTGAGAGATGCTCTCTCAGATCAGATAGTCTCCCTGGATGGTGTAAATGTTGCCTCCAATTCTTCAGTCAGAAACTTAGGGGTTTTATTTGACCAGGATTTATCATTTAAGGCTCACATATCTCAAGCTTGTAAAACTGCATTTTTTCACCTACGTAATATAGCTAGGATCAGAAATATGTTATCTAAAAGTGACGCTGAAAAACTCATCCATGCATTTGTTACGTCTAGACTGGATTACTGTAACTCTTTACTAATAGCATGCCCGAAAAGTTCTTTAAAAAGTTTTCAGCTTGTCCAGAATGCAGCAGCAAGATTGTTAGCAGGAACTAGTAGAAGAGAACACATCACTCCTGTGTTAGCTTCTCTCCACTGGCTACCAGTTGAATCCAGGATCAAGTTCAAAATCCTCCTGTTAACCTATAAGGCTCTGAATGGTGTGGCCCCATCCTATATTAGAGATCTCATAGTTCCTTACCAACCAGTCAGAACACTTCGTTCACAAAATGCTGGACTGCTTGTAGTTCCTAGAATTTCTAAAAGTACAGTTGGAGGTAGAACCTTCAGCCATCAAGCCCCTGTTCTATGGAATAAGCTCCCAGCTCATGTCAGAGAGGCCAGCACAGTTTCTACCTTCAAAACTAGCCTTAAAACATTCCTCTTTGGACAGGCGTTCTGCCAGGCTAGCTAGTAATCAGAGAATATTCCCTCTCCTGTGGTCCTTGTGAGGCTAGATTAATAAATTAATATTGATGCGTTTAAATATAAATTTAGATTTTCTATCATCGTTATTATTCAGATCAGCTCTGGGGTTCTGTTCTCTATTCTCATCTACTTCTCCTCTCTTCTATTCTTTATTATTTATTGTATTTAGTTCTCCATGCTTTTGTTGGTGCAGTTCCATTCACATGTTGTTCTTCTTTCCCACTCTCCTCTGGGGAGCGGGAGAGATTTCAGATCCCCGGTGGATCGCCCACGCTCCCACTCTTGGCCGTGGACCACGCCCCCGACACCATCCTGCATCTCTGAGTGAGAGTGATTCCTGCTGGGTCGTCTGTCCTCCTGGTCGTGGACTGCACTTCTGCTTCATCTTGACTATGGACTTAATCATCACTCGTCCCTCAGCTTTATCTGAATGAACTTTTCTAGATACTTTGTTGTAGAAGCTAATTTTTCTTTAACAGTTCTGGTATCGCCTGTCCGTCCTGGGATGGGATCTCTCCTTCATGTGGGAATCCCTAAGGTTTCTTCTTTTTTCCT
>NC_050518.1:26496802-26506340 GCF_002922805.2 Oryzias melastigma
ATTGAATTGAATTGAATTATATGGTAGTCTTGACAAACCTGCGTCTTGAGTGGTCAGTGTCCATGGTCCTGCTCCCGCCAGCAAGGACATGTATGGCTTTGTTTGTCAGTAGAAAAGTACAGATCAAGTCCAGAAGCACCCACCTAACTGGTTTCAACTGGTCTGCAGCTCCATGTGAGTTAATGTAACAATGCTTTCATCAATGTGTTAATGAGAAAATCTAGAAGTGAACCATACTATGTAAGTATTCAAAAACATGTATGTAACCTCATATAAAAAGCCTTCATGTCATATAAAAACTTGTTTCCTAAAAAAACAAAAAAACTTAGGTTACCCAAAACAGCTAGCCTGTAGCTGAAATATTAGCTAAACTGCAGAACGGCGTCACCCAAATGCTAGGGGGGCTTGGTCAGTCCAGTTATTCTTATGTACAGTCTATGGCTGAAACCTGCCTCTCTGCTGACCTTTCACCTGTGAAGCGCTCTGTGCTGGATGCATTGACTGTATAAGTAGGAACTGGACCAAGCAAACCCCCTCCTTCCGTGTTTCATATAGGAAGTACCAGTGGGTTACAAGAAAGCTTCAGAAGAATTCTCTTTATAAAGAACCGGTTCTGCCGGAAGCGCTCGCCTCTCATTTTGCAGGGCGTGATGGGTCAGGTGCATTCAGGGCGGTGCTCCTGTGGGGGCCTGACTCTCCAGCAAAGGAGAGCTGATGTCAATCACAGCTGCTTCCTCAGCTCCTGAGCGCGAGGATGATGATGATGATGGATGAAGACTGAAGGGAGGAGCTACTGATGATGATCCCGTCTGCTGCTGTGACCTTCATCTCCTCTTCTTCATGTCAGGATGTTTCAGTGAAAGCTGCTTCAGGTGATTCAGGAGAAGATGAGGGGCGTGGCCACAGTGAAGACAAAGACACAAAACTCTGAGCTTCAGCCACCTCATGCTTTAATACAAAACAATTGCCAACACTGGTTGCAAACTTGTGCAAAATCTTTTAAAAAGACAAAATCCAGTTTAAAAAAAGAGCGACGTAAAAAGAGGTTTTAAAGTCCAGCCGGAAACACTGAAATACCTGAAACCGGATCAGCTGAACCTGCAGAGGAACAGGAAGGATTTACAACCACGTGCATAAAATATGATCACAGAGACATTTACACAATCATAAATACAGAATCAGGAAGGCTTCATTCAAACGGAGAAGGTGGAGCTGGACTGAAGCTTCACAGAACCAGGCTGGAGAAGATGTGGACTCCTCCTGTCCTGTTCAGACACCACGGTTCTTCACAGACGTCCTTAAAAAATCAAGGCAGCTGCTCTGAATTACAATCTTTAATGTAAAGGTTAAGATCCTGGAGGCTTCATTTGATCTGCAGGAGTCTCATCTTGCTTCCTAAAAAAAAGGAAGAAGAATATGTAGTTAAGCTCTGAAAGGTAAAGAGTCGAGTCATTTTAGAGATCCACTCCCATGAAAATGGTGTTCTTAAAATCCTGTTGTGGCATTTCTCTGGAGATGGAGGACATTTACCGTATTTTCACGACCATAAGGCTCGCATAAACGTCTCAAATCCAAAACATGCGGCGCGCCCTATAGTGCAGTGCGCCTACTGTGTTGGTTTTTTTTTTATTTTTTTGGAAGGCAGATTACATGAGAACTTGTAAAATCTGTTTCAATGAATTTTACATTTTATGTCAGATAATTTGTTATTATTGAGGCACCTTGTGATCTTTCAGGCTGTTCATTTTATATGATCATTGTTTTTACAGTGCTGGTATCCATATTCATTTTCCCTCCTTTTATTCAAATTTCCTGAACTTTTCTTTGATAATCAACACGTTAGTCACGTGCTCCACGTGTGTACCGCTAGCAGAAACACCTGTTGGTAGACCTGCGTAAATCATTACTGTTTCTGCGTGGAATCAAACTTCAGTGACCAGCCCTAGTTTTACCATGCCTGAGCCCTATGGTCAAGAGCGCCTTATGTATTTGTTAAATACAGAAAAAGTACCAGCAAGTGAAACTGCGCCCTATAACCCAGTGCGCCCTATGGTCGTGAAAATACGGTATACAAAAATTTAGGCCTAAAATTGTATTTCTTATTATTTCTTTATTCAAATTGCTGTAAATCAGGAGCAGATGAAAAAATGAGGTTTGAAAAAGGTTGCATTTGTGACAGAAAATATGCTGGGCGCAACCACAGCAACTGTGAGGGGAAGGGGGGCGGGATTACACACTGCCAACGGTCCCGCCCACACCTCAGAGATGAATTTTCTAATGAAATGATGCCGCTCTGCAGAAACTATGTTGTAGAAAACGACACAGGTTTCAGATTTGGGCTAAAAAGGAACAAAGACCACAGGGAAAGATTTCAGAACAGATGAGAAGATGATGGGAGTGGCATGTCAAAGCCTAATTCTTACCAAGTCCTTTCAGGAATTTGTTGACTCCGCTGGGCTCAGGATCCGGACAGGAGTCCAGATACTCGGATACCCGGGTTTCAAACAGACCTGGAAGGGAAACAGCTTCAGAACTCCTGTCTGAGGGACTTGATTAGATTTACACTCAAACTGAGACAGAGATTTCTGGTTGAAATGTCTTTTGATTGAATGCATCCCACTGGGATTTTTGTTCAAAAAATGAAGAACTTTTCTGTCTGTTATTTCAAAAATGTAAAAAATGTATTTTTTGGTCGCTACAACATTTCTGCGAAGTTTCTTCATAGGACATTCTTTGACTTCCATAAACATCATTTTTTTGGTTTTTCTCATTTACTTTACAGGAACTGAAGCTCAAACCTGCATAGCCACCGTTCTGCATCAAAGGTCCCTCCAGAGTTGAATTTTCTGATTACTTTTCCATCTACTCGACTGATCTTTTTAACCAGAATCTCGACACGTCTTAATGCTCTCTGACCTCGTCCTCCTGCTTTGCGCAGCTCCTTGTCTTGAATGAAGCCGGCAAACATCTGGGTCTCCATGAAGAGCTGCAGGAACTGCCGAACCCCGCGGGACGGGTGGGACTTCCGGAAGGAGTCGCGCTGGAGCTCCTTGGTTCCGTTGGAGGACTCCACCATGTGGAGGGGGTAGTGGCCGACCAGCTCCACAAAGAAACGCACAAAGCTCTCCGACAGCAGCGAGCTCAGGTCTGCCTGCTGACCTGGACAGAAGGTTAAAGGTTCAAAAGACTAAAGGGAAGATGGTTCAGCAGAACCACGCCAGAACCTCCTGAAAGTTTTCATTACAGCCTGGAACTCAGATGGTTTGGGATCATCGGCTCACTTTCTGACCAGTGTCAGTCCATAACTGAGGAGCTGAACTTTGACAAATATAATAGTTTTGATCAATTTTGGACAATCCAAGAAGATCCAATTGTCCAAATGGTGTAACAACAGTCTATCAGAGGAGAAGGGTTTCTGAACGGAGGGTTGGGAGGAAACCTAAAGCAGAAGCTCTGAGAGGACAGAGACAAACCACTGAGGATCTACTGAGGGACAGACGTAATAGATCAGTGGAGATGATGAGACAGAAGAAAGGGAGTCACAGCAGCAGTTCTGGACCAGGAAGCAGACCACCACAAAGTCTCTGAACGCCAGACGAGAGATGTTCAGAACCGCAGATCTGGTTTCCAAACTGTTTCTACCTGTAAAGAAGAACCTACAGAGCCGTAGGCAGCTTGTGTGGTAAATCCTGAGAATCACCGCGAGGCTCCGGCGTCTGCACTGACCTGGTGGACTGGTGTCGTCGCCGCTTTGCCTCAGGATGTCCAGCCTGTCCTCCAGGATCTGCAGCAGGGCGGCCTGCAGTTTGCTGGGCAGGATGCAGTCTTCATCGCCAAGCTGCCACCAAACAGAAGGTCACATGGGTTACGGATCGCTGCTCACCGCGGATCTTTGACACAAAAACACGGATTTCCAAACAGAAGAAGTTATAAAAACAGGAAAACAAATTTAGCTCAAACTTCAAAACAGTAACATCTACAGGGAACCTGACAGAACTTCACCATCTGGTACCAGAACTGCACCATCAAGAACACTGCAAACTTTCTGATTCTTGTCAATATTTCAAACTTTAGTTTTAGGAAGTTGGTTTGACTTCTTTCTTGCTTTACATCTTTCCAGGCTTTTCTCTAAATCAGCAAGGGGGATTTTTTGTCTCATTAAGACCTCAGATCTAGAAATGAGGAAAGTTTTATTAAAAGGAGTCAAAATCCATTTGCTGAAAGAATTCTTGACAATAAAAAAAAACTTGATTTAAGACTAAAAAAAACTCAAATTGCTCTGTTATTTTTGGTTCCATTTTAAGGATGTTATTTTAGAGTTTAATCTGGCATTTATTGTGATTATTTTGGAGAGAAAATGTAGATTCATGTTCTAAGAATAAGTGCTGGGTTTAGATTTTATGATGATTTATCAAGAGGAACCATCTCGTACCAAGACTTTCTTTCTGTTCTAAAATGAGTCATTTCCACTTATTACACAAGTGTTTTGTCACTGTAATTAAACTGAACAACAATCAGGTTCATAAAAACTCAAAAATACAAACTATTTGCTCAGAATTAACAGCACCATCAAGGACCGCCCCCAACCACAGCACCGCCCTGTTTGCACTCCTGCCGTCCAGCACAACATTCAGGAGTTTGGAAGCGTCATCCAGACGAAAAAACTGCTGAACCCCAACAACTTCCTCCAAACCTGCATATGAGCACACCTGTCCATCTTTCTGCACACCTGTCCATCTGTCTGCACACCTGTCCATCATTCTGCACACCTGTCCATCTTTCTCCACACCTGTCCATCTTTCTGCACACCTGTCCATCTTTCTGCACACCTGTCCATCTTTCTCCACACCTGTCCATCATTCTGCACACCTGCCCATCTTTCTGCACACCTGTCCATCTTTCTGCACACCTGTCCATCATTCTGCACACCTGCCCATCATTCTGCACACCTGCCCATCATTCTGCACACCTGCCCATCTGTCTGCACACCTGCCCATCTGTCTGCACACCTGTCCATCATTCTGCACACCTGCCCATCATTCTGCACACCTGTCCATCTTTCTGCACACCTGTCCATCTTTCTGCACACCTGTCCATCTTTCTGCACACCTGCCCATCATTCTGCACACCTGCCCATCATTCTGGACTTATTTTTTTAATCTATGTTGTCTATTTCCTTATCTGTTTTTTTTTTTTGGTTATCTTACCAGTAAGAGTTTCGGTGCTCAGAGTTGCTGTTTCACAACAATAATAAAGATCTTGAATCTTTTTGACAGTAAGAAGACAATCAGTCCAGCTGCTGTGACTCAACCTCATGAGGTCACCATGAATGACAACATTCATCCACAGTTGACTTCAACAGGAAACAACGTGTTTTTGAAAATAAAAATAATAACATTTATGTAAATTTGCCAGACAGAAAAAAGGTGAAAAAGCAGAAAAATCTGAAAGATCTGAACCGTTTTTTGCTTCTTTCTCCCTTCAGGTGAATTGGAGGCTTCTGCTTTTGTTACATGAGATACTTCGGCTTGTTTTCCCGCCGTCTGACAAACAGCAGGGAAGCTAAAATGGGACAAACATCCTCACAAACGCTCCTTATCAAAGGGAAAGAAGCCGCTCTTTGTTCCTGTCTGGGTTCCTTCAGGACTCAGATGCGTATCTGCAGCCGTGTGTGTGGCACAGGTCGGTCTTTGTCACGCCGGCGGATTCCGCCCGGCTGCCGCAGCACAGACAAGTGCAGACAAAGCAGGAGGAACACCCACTTCTCCACTCTGTCAAGTTTCCACACCTGAATGACGAACTTGTCGGCGCACAGGTCCACGATGAGCACCTGGCAGGATGAAAAGAGTTTCGGTTACACGCCGTTACATAACAGCGGCGTCTGAGAAGCAGAGCGGCCCCACCTCCTCGATGGGCAGCTCCAGCAGCTGCGGCAGGTACGGCGACAGCACGCCGATCAGGAAGGGCGTCGGGGAGCAGCTGATGTCCAGCATGCTGCCAGGTAACACGGGCACGAAGGTGTGCTGCCAGGTGAAGGGGTAAAGCAGCGCCAGCACCGCATGGCCACATCGGGACAAGACACTGCGACGGCAAGAGAAAAGGGTCAAATTTAGACAAAGAATTCAAACTGACAGAAAAGAAGATGCTGCTTCAGACGCTTTTTCCCACACTTGAGTTCATGGTGGAGGTCAGATTCTATTTACTCCACAACAGCACCACACCAACACACACAGCATTGCATGCTGGGAAATCAGGCCAGCAGCAGAAGAAGCAGAAACCAAGTTTTGGTTTGACTCCATTCCACATTAGTGTTTCTATAAAACTGTTAGGTTAACTTGTTTAAAGGGTTACTTAGGGTGTTTGTTTTCCTGATGAAATGTTGAAAAATGTTTTTTTTGTAGAAAACAAGAGATTCATGTTCATCTGCGTAAAAACAGCAGAAAGACCCACTGCAGCTAAAATGGTGTTTTTAACATGTTCTTGTAGCATTTTATCACGATGGACGACATGTATAAAGTCGTTTAAGATTAAGCAGTTTTTCTGAATATTGTTTTATTCAAATCACGTAGAATCAGGAGCAGATGAAAACCTGCAGTTTGAAAAAGCTCAGATTTGTGACGCACCCAGAGCTGTGGGCGGGGCTAAAGCTCCCTGCTCCGCTTCATTCTTAAGCATCCATTTACAGACAAATAGATTCATGGACTTCTTCACATTCCTCCTCTGAGCTGGTATCTGGATCAAACTGTACTGCTGCAGTGGGACAATATTATTGGTCCGATATTGCTCGCCTTTTTTATATATATCAGACCCGCCAGGATTTCGCGGCAGACTTTTGTAATTGTTGAGACCTAAAATATCTGATGTTGCAGCAGCTTTTATGAAAAGTTGTGACAAAAGTTGCAGTGTTTTTGATAGATATATTTATTCAAAACCACCTAAAGATTTTAGTTATGAAATAAAATTCACATTATCACATTCCAACTCTTTTTATTGTGACAGATGCATTAAGAAAATACTTCACCATCACCTCATACAATGTTGTTGTGCTTTAATTGAACTTGAATGGAACCATAAAACCCAAAATGAACTTTTGGTCCTCCCTGCTCACAATAACCCAAATATTTGTGTATTGATATAGAAATACTTAGGAATGGAAAGACTTTTTCCAGGGAAAATGTATAACCTTAAAAAAACAGCAAAAGCAGATTAATCCTCAGATCTCCATGTTCTCCTCAGAATCTTCCTCTTTATATTTCAAAAGCATCACTGGTAAGTCAAAAGTTGTGGTAGAGGAAGACAAAAGCTTTGAGGAGAGGATCTGGTTTCTTCTGTTAGTAATGATTTGCTGTTTTGTTTTCTCGGGTGTCTGTACAGGTTTGCTGTGGACGAGGTTCTATGTGGATTTATTTTCCTGCAGACACTAAATTCTTCCTTTGTGTTATCAGTTTCCAGTCTTTGCCTCATACTCTGGTCTTGTTGTGCTGCAGCTGAGCGCAGCATGACCGCTCCGCACCAGCACACGCTTAGCTACCCCCCCCCCCCTCCCCATGTTGGTGAATTGAAAGAAACACCATTCATAAGTCATTACAAAATCTGAATCCCTGACAGATATGGTCTTTGTTATCATTCTTTATACCATGGTCTGGGTGAATACTCGATTCTGATTGGCTGCTGGGTGTGCATTAAATTATGATAATGCACAGTAATAACGCACACCTAAAAAAGGAGTTCCGGTCACACAGACCAAACGTTCGATATCACTGCGCAGGCTTCTTTAAAACACATTTTACCTTCATCCTCTGGAAAAAACAAGCAGTAATGGAGGAACTTTCTCTCTGAACTGATGCTTTATTTAACTTATTGTAGCGACCAGCATTTATATTCCTCTCCTTTTGTAAGGTAAATTAATATTGACAAATTGGCTATTCTCCTTCTAATAAAACACCACTCGACATGAAAGGTGTAGTCTTCTGTTTCACCACAAGAGGGAGTTTCTGCTTTTAGAGGAGCTCAGAAGAGCGAACCTGCCGTGAAATGAAACACAGACAGAAGCTGATTGTGTTCCGTTTATGTTCTAGCTGCTCACTAAGGGATTAACGTCAGAAAAGATGAAA
The DNA here is from genome assembly GCF_002922805.2 of Oryzias melastigma. NCBI lineage: Eukaryota > Metazoa > Chordata > Actinopteri > Beloniformes > Adrianichthyidae > Oryzias > Oryzias melastigma. The sequence goes on from NC_050518.1 coordinate 26,504,917, forward strand.
AATATCCTAGTTTGTCCGGGTCTTTCTTTCAAAACAGCGACACTTTACCGCTGCAGCTGAGGTCTGTAACGGCTTCAGGCTTCATGCCGTGTTCCATGTCACCGTGACAACAAACCGCATCACGGATCAAATAGTCCGCTTTTTGTGAAAAAATGAGCTAAACCAAAGAAATAACAAGAATAAAGTACTAAATCTTGATTGAATGTTTATTTATTTTGTAAATCACCATGGTATGCTTCGCGGCGGACGGTTTAGGCCTCCGCGTCGTGCGTTAATTTCTCATAACGCACACTTCGTCGGGTATTATCCCTTACATAATCCTGGACTGTACTTTTCTGTGAAGGGTTGAACTTTGAGAGTTTGAACAAGAGAGAAAAGTGTAAAAATGTTCATGTGCGTCTGAGAAACGTGTAGAAAGTGTAGTGAGGAGTTTTACTGCCTTAAAACATCTAGAATTATTGTAAAAGATACAGATTTCACAGATTTCGTCAATTGCAGGTTATTTACAGAGCATAACTTCCACAATAATTGAGGGACCACCACTTTTAAACCCTCATTCAGCATGTGATGTGTTTAAGGAGGAATGGTGAAGTGAAAGCCGCTGACACATATCGCAATCACGCAGAGGTGGAACAACAGTTGGTTCTGTAAACAGAATTCTACTTCCTGCTGCTGTGGAACAAAACTCTGTTAATCTCTGACTCCAGCTGAGCTGCTCAGAGAGGAATGATGGAAGTACAGGAGAATTTCATCAGGAGAACGTTTCATCAGAAGTACGATCCGTCAGGAGAACGTCTCTTCGGGAGAACGTCTCTTCAGGAGAACGTCTGGTCAGGAGAACGTCTCGTCAGGAGAACGTCTCGTCAGGAGAACGTCTGGTCAGGAGAACGTCTGGTCAGGAGAACGTCTCTTCAGGAGAACGTCTCTTCAGGAGAACGTTTCATCAGGAGAATGTCTCTTGGGGGAGAACGTCTCTTCAGGAGAACGTCTCGTCAGGAGAACGTCTCTTCAGGAGAACATCTCGTCAGGAGAACGTCTGGTCAGGAGAACGTCTCGTCAGGAGAACGTCTCGTCAGGAGAAGGTCTTGTCAGGAGAACGTCTCTTCAGGAGAACGTCTCTTCAGGAGAACGTCTCGTCAGGGGAACGTCTCTTCAGGAGAACGTCTCTTCAGGAGAATGTCTCTTCGGGAGAATGTCTCTTCGGGAGAATATCTGGTCAGGAGAACTTCTGGTCAATAGAACGTCTCTTCAGGAGAACGTCTAGTTAGAAGAAGGTCTGGTCAGGAGAACGTCTCTTCAGGAGAACGTCTCTTCAGGGGACTTCAGGGGACTTTCGTTTTGTGAAAGTTTTAGGTTTTTTTGGGCACAATGGGGTTTAAAACGACAGAATTTTGAATCCCTGATTCAATGGTGGGATGTAGGGA
>NC_050518.1:26506345-26528979 GCF_002922805.2 Oryzias melastigma
CGTCTAGTCAGGAGAACGTCTCGTCAGGAGAACGTCACTTCAGGAGAACGTCACTTCAGGAGAACGTCTCTTCAGGAGAACGTCTCTTCAGGAGAACGTCTCGTCAGGAGAACATCTGGTCAGGAGAACGTCTGTTCAGGAGAACGTCTCGTCAGGAGAACGTCTCGTCAGGAGAACGTCTGGTCAGGAGAACGTCTGGTCAGGAGAACGTCTGGTCAGGAGAACGTCTGGTCAGGAGAACGTCTGGTCAGGAGAACGTCTAGTCAGGAGAACGTCTGGTCAGGAGAACGTCTGGTCAGGAGAACATCTCGTCAGGAGAACGTCTCTTCAGGAGAACGTCTCTTCAGGAGAACGTCTAGTCAGGAGAACGTCTCGTCAGGAGAACGTCTCGTCAGGAGAACATTTATCAAACAAACTTTGAGCTTCAACAATATTGGCTGTAGTTTGAGAAATGGCTGGAGCTCTTTTCACTCTTATCCGAGTCTAAAACGGAGCAGACTGCTGCAGGTCTGAACAGCCCCCGGGGAGGGGGGGGGCATATTTTCAGATGCAGGTAACTACCAGTAAACAAAGCTTTGATGATGTAAAGTCTAGAAACGCCATCAGATACGCCGTAGAGCAGAGAGATCTAAGAATAATGTCCCTCCTGAAATAACAGCATCTCTCATCACTGAAACTGCACACATGAATTCACAGGGAGCCGTCCGGCTGTGGTTCTGCTGCACTCTCAGAGTACCTGAGTTTGTCAGCGATGAAGATGACCCTCCTCTCCAGCAGAAGCGAGGCGAAGACCTGCAGGAGTCTTTCTGCACTCAGACACTGCAGCAGGCTGTCAAAGTCCACGTGCTCCAGCCGGGAGTCCACCGGGCGACACAGAGTCAGAGCCTGTAGGGACACCGAGAGTGACATGGAGACGGCGTGCTGCAAACTGAACGCTCCTCAGGTTTGAACGGCAGATCCCTCATTTACAGTCCCACTCCAACCCGAACCAGGTAATAAGTCAGGTTTGAGTATCTGTAAATTATGTAAACACAGCGGCCCTCGAGGTCCATGCCTGGTTTACACTTTCTCCCTCCAGCTTACAGATCCTCCAAGCTAACATTATCTGTACAAAAATGGCGAGGAATGTCAAAGCAATCCAGCGTTGATCTAGATTCCAGTTTGGACGAGAAAAAACAAAGACGTTCATGGATCTACTTGTCTGCAGGTGGATGCATCAGAATGGGGCGGAGCTTGTGGCTCCACCCAGCATATTTTCTACGGTCTTTTTCAAACCGTATTTTTTGTCTGCTCCTGATTCACAATGAATTCAATAAAGAAATACTCAGGAATGCTATTTTAACCTTAAAGCTCTTTAAAGTCCCCCTACAACAGTTTTTTTTTCTTTAAATGTTCCCAGTGGGTTTTAATTAGGACTGTGAAGTTTTTAACAAAAATGTCCACATTTTAAATGTCTTAAAAAGCCATTTTTCCTGTTGATCTGAAGCCTTCTTTTCCAAAAATCCCTCTGTGTGGGCGTGGCTTATGGTGCTGAGCAGTGTAACCCCGCCCCTTATCCCCCTAGACATGCTAGTGAGACACAGACTGATAAGCCCATGAAAAACTAAAAATAAAATAAACCTGATCATTTAGGCTGCATCCAGCAGCAGCAGCTCTAGCTGGAGCTCAGAACTGATTTCATGCTAGCACATGCTGATTGATGAATTAACCTGAACAAGGAATCAAATGAAATACCAGAATACTGAGAGGGTCTAACCGCGCGTCAGTTTCTAAATGTGTGCTGACGATGGTGACGTTTTTAGATGCAGACGAAGGGTTACGTTCAGGAGAACGCAGACAGCATATTTGTGACAGCTGATGGGATTTGAAATACGTGAGGCCAACTTAAAAAAATCCCGTCTTGGACGAAATTAAAATACAAGCAGGTAATGCGATCACCCGCGTCTCCATCCAGTTGAAAAATGATTCTTTTTCGCAAAAAATCGAATAATTATTGACGTTGTTGTGAGCAATAAATCCAATCCATTTCTTCCTCAGATTCTTTGGGAAAATAATGAAAGCTAACATCAGTCATCACTGAATTACAATCCTTTACAACACAGAAGTGGAACGTTATATTATCTTCTCCGGCCTCTACAGCTGCATCCGGGTTAGCTAGCTACTGTGACGTAGGAAAGTTTCAGGAATTCAAACAGAGTTTTTCTCGGGCCCTTTGATTGACAACGACTTAAAAGAAGAAATACTCGGAAATGCAAACAGGAAATGATTTCTAATTATATTTTTTCTCTTTCAAAAGAAAAATCCCACACATATATGTTAAAAAACATGATTTTCATTGGAGGGGGACTTTAAATATGTCTTCTATCATCAGAACAAAGTTAAAAGAAAATGTTAAAAACACCATTTGGATCAGAGCAGGATTTTAGGGAATCATCTGCTTGTTGCAGCAGGAACGGCCATTTGTCTGCCGGCTGACCTTTAACCTCCAACCTGGGGACATTTCTAATCACAGGGAGGGTGTGGCGGCTGTCAGTTACCTCGTTCCCATCTTTCCCGGAGTCGGGTAGGAAGCTTTTGACGGTGACTGTGCGTCCGGGAGCCGGAAACGGCGACTCCATGACGCTGCGCATGAACGGGTGGACCAGCGCCGGCGAGATTTCTCTGCGCTTCTCCACCTCCTCCAGGATCTAGACAGACAGGCGGAGTGAGGGCTACACCCAGACACAGCTCAGCGGGATGGAGAGGAACACCCAGCACTTTCCCGGGATTAACCAGATTCCACTCAAACAGACACGTTTCTTTAAGTGGATTAAAGTGGAACATTAATCATCCCTGAAAAGAGGCTGGAACCCGCTGGAACATGCCGGCAGGTGTCCTGAGCGCTCACCTTTGCGAACAGGTCGAAGCAGCCCAGCTTGCTGACGATGCAGTGGACCTCCGGGAGCCTCTTCCCTTTGCCACGAGGCTGGACACAATTTCACATTTCAGAGGTTTCAGGTCATCAAATAAAGGAATCATCTGTCAATGTTTAAAGTCATACATGTTCCAGGGGAAAGATAGGAATGTTTCTGTTAAACTGTCAGAATCCCAGAAACTGAAACTCTGCGTGTTTGTGAGGCTGAAATCAGGGGAGAGAAACTGAATTTTTCAAGCTCTTTGTCATCGATTATGAGGCAATTTATGGCCTGTAATAAATGTCTCCTCTGAGATGTTGAGTAAGCTCCTGGCCCGCCGCCATATCTCCGCACACGCAGGCTCAGGCACATCCGAGCCGAGGGCTCAGACGCAGCTGTGAGCAGGAACTCACCAGGATCTTACGGCAGTAACCGAACCAGCGGCTGCCGTCTTCTCCCGTCAGCACAAAGGAAAAGGTTTCACTGTGAAGGAACCAGACAGGACAGTTCAGACGATGAACGCCGCCTCACTTCTGAAGCGTCCACCATGTGGAAACGCCACAAACAAGCATCGTCTGTCAGGCGGGAACGCTCGTTTTCCAACCGCCTCACAGCCAGAGAAAAGCTATAAAAACTCAGAACAACATAAACCTGTCGGTGAAGCTTCTCATCCAGGAGGCGTTGTCTGACGGTGAGTCATAGCAACTGAACTTAAAGAAAGAGTTTAGGTCCAGCAGCGATGACTCAACTTCAGGACAACAATAAACCTGCAGAACAAACAACACAAATCTGTACGATTGTTTCTTGAATAAAATCAAGCCTGTTTGTGAAAAAGTTGTGTTTGAAAAGCAGAAATGAAAGAATTATAACAGTGGGTGGAAAACTAACAACTCCTCTGATATCAAACATTCATGGCAGCTAAACCAAGACGACCAAAAAGGAATGACGCGTTACGAAAACCCTCTTCTGTCAGGAATCTGCATGGAGGAACAGCTGAGGTTCTTCAGACTGTCTGAAGGAAACACACTTCTGGAAGCATCCACGGCAGAGGGGAGGAGCCAAAGACCCTGCAGCCAGGAGGACCCAAAACAAACGACGGGATCAGAACTTAAACGGCAAAAAAACTCAATGCACTGAAGGTTGAGAAGAAGAAAAGTCCTGAGTGGGGGGGGCTTCAGGTGGTCACAGGGTTCAGGTTCATCCCTTATTGTGTGATTGCTCAGTAAGCATTCACACTGTAGTGATTCTCCTGCTCCTTTACGTACGTCTTTCAGCGCGTAAAAACTCAATCACACTTTCAGTGATTTCTGTAATCTTTATATCAAAACATTAAGTTTATTCGGGACATTACGGGTTGTACTTTTGATGTTTACAAACTTGATCGTTTTTGAAATTTTGAGCAAAATATGCCCCACAGGAAATTTTCAGAATTTCAGAATTTTAAGTAGATTAACAACAAACATTTCAATATATTCATCTTTTCATCTTTTATAGTAATTAAAAAAAAAATTGGAGTCTACCTGATATTTTAGCAACAAGATTACATTTTTGACTAATTTAGTTTCCTAAGGATTTTTAAGCTATTTTAGAGTTTAGCTAGTATTTAAGCAACAAGCTAGCTTTTTTGGCTAATTTGGAGATTAGCTCATATTTAAGCAACACAACAAATATTTTTTTTGCAAAATTTGCATGTATTAGGGTTTATTAAGCAGTTTTACTACAATTTTTTCAGAAATTTAGGCGAACTTCAGTTCTCATTCATAGTTTTTTAATGAAATTTACAGTCTTTTAGCAAATTTAACATGTTGCCAATAGCTTTTGCATTTTCAGCAAATCCCTTCAGCAATTAAAGTAAAAGTAAAGTCACCATTTTCAGCAAAAAAAACTTCTGCATCTTCAGCGACTAGTTTCAGCAAAAAGCACTCACACTAGCATTATCTTCAGTAATGCAACTTTTCTAGTTTTTATTACATTTCTACTATTGTGAATAAAAAAAGATCCATGCTGACAAACAGATTCATATCCTGACATTCAAGTATTCATGGTGAGAAAAGCAAAGAGCTGAAATGTTGGAGCCAGACGTTGTCAGTAAACTGATTCGTCAGAGTGCGTGTGAAGCGTAAAAGAAATAACGCAAAAGTTTTTTAATCAGTAACTCTGCAGTGCGGCGCCCTTCCTGTCTAGGCTGAGTTGGGGGAGGAGAGGGGCGTGCGGTGTTGCCGCTGTTTGAGCTTCTTTAAACTTTAAGAATGAAAAAAGGAAGAGGAGGAGACATGGGCTCAAAGCAGTGGTTTGTCTGTAACACTTATATAAAATTCACTTCTCCCTCCCCTGCATTTTGGTCGAAAACGACCAATTTAACTGATCTTTATTTACACCTTTACCTTCCTCTACTATATTGGCTGAGCAGTGGCACAGTCTGTTAGCATGCTTGGTTTCAAATGTAAAGTTACCCGGTGTGAGCCCCAGCACCGACAACCTCAGACCCTACAGAGGGCGCCAAATTTGTTGTTCGGCTAGGGTGCCATGCAGCCCAGGGCCGGGCCTGCCCTACAACTGTTGGAGGTGGGTGCCAGCATCATGAAAAAAGGAGAATTATCAAGATGTTAAAAAATATCAGAGAAAGAATGATTACTCTGACCATTACAATGACTGAGTAACTGCTGTTTATTTTTCTATAGAAGTCTTTGGGATTTTGGCTTCTTGGAGCCACTTCCTGTTTGGAACGCCAGGGGGCGGGGTCACTCGGTCCAGATTTCATATACAGTCTGTGGTCTGAACCCACCTGGATATGTCCGCCGTGGGTTTCCAGTCCTGAGTGTCGGGGAAGCAGAAGTTTGGAATCACCTTCAGCTGATCCTCCGTTTCTTTGGAGAGTCGAGACGATTTCTCAAACTGAAACAGTAAAAATGCAAGATTTAAAAGTCACTTAAGAAATAAGAGTAAAGAATAGAAGCTTTTACAACCAGTGACCAGCAGGTCTGGTGATCACAGCGACCTGTGCCTGAAACCTTTCTGAAAATGCTGATTCTGTCTGTGTTTTCATGCGGAGGCGTCCGTCCACCATTTCCTGATCAGAGTGTAAACTGCCTCTGACACGTGTCACGTTAACTCCCTGAGGGAATTACTCATGAAGATTCGGGTAATTCGTGACATGAAATGCTCTTATGTAATTCAGCAGAACTAGATCAACAGTCAGAGAAAGAAAAGCTCCTCGGCTGAGGAACTGACGGCGGATCACGAGGGCTTCCCCGTACGGCAAGGGAACATGTGGGGTTCTCACCATTTTGGGGAACTGTTGGGTGATTTCTGGGGAGTAGGAGCTTCCTCGGGGGCTCTTCCTCAACGACACCACCACGAAGAGCTGGAAGAGCTGCTGCTGCTGCAGCTGGATCAGGTCTCTCTCCAGCGTCCGGTAGCCCGGACGGCGCCTCAGCGTGGAGTGGATGTGAACTACAGACAGGAGCAGACGTGGAGGAGAAGCTCTGAAAATACAACTCATTTGATTCAAACCAGCTGACAGCAGATTCATTCATTTTTTTCTTCTTTAGATACATGAACAGATAATGTACTCAACGAAGTGTTCAATGTTCTTTTTGAAATTAAAACAATAATTTACCATGATAGCATTTATGACTAAAATATAAAAGCTAAACAACTAATACAAGTTTTAAAGTTGTTAAAACCAAATTACATTTCCAAATTAAAGAAAACAAATTGGAATATTTGAATTTAGGTTTTTGTGTTTTTCATGTTGGATAATAAACTTTAACCCTTCCACTCTCTTTGGGGTCCAGATGACTCCACCCACATATTGATGTGTGATTCCTTCCATGACAAAGGTGGACAGGATTTTATGTCTGCCATGAACATTAGTGAAACTCAAAAATCAATGATTAAAAAAAGTTCAGCGCACTGTCTTGTGGGGTCCAGATGACCCCACTTTCAATGTAAACAAGCCAAGGAGAGCAGAAAGGTTGAACATAAAAACATTCAAAGTAATTTCTTTGTATTCAAACTGTGTCTTTACGTTTACTTTGTCTTTGGTTCTGATTTACTGGACCTGGAGAAGTTCTGTAAACCAGCTGGCATTTCTGTAGACCAGAGAACTTCCATGGGAACTAAAGACTGTCAGCTAAACGTCTGGTTTCTCATCTCTTCTGCTTTTATTTTGAAAAGCCAATCACAGAACCAGCTCAGACTTTGGTGGACTACAGAAGCGTTCTGTTTCAGGCAGAATGTTCTAAAGAGGAGAGTGCAGACGGTTAGTGTGTGGTGGTACCTTTGGAGCTGTCCTCAGGGTCACTGTCCGCCCCGGCGCTCTCCTCTGCAGACGTAGAAGAGAAACACCAGCATGGAAAAGACTTGATGAGCCACAACACACGTGTTTAATAACCAGCGCTTTACAGACCCCACCTGATAAAAATTGGGTTTTTAACGTGTTATTTTTGTGATTATGGAGGATAGTGCTGCCACAAACAATTATTTTATTTGTCAACTAATTACCGATTATTTTTTCAGATTAGTCGACTAATCAGGTAATGCATAAAGTGGATGTAAAGCACACATCTTAACCATCATTAGCTTTAAACTAACTACAAATTAGATATATTCACACTAACAATTACCGGTGATAATGCTTGTGTGAATGCTGTAAGCTGAATTTGGCGACTAAAGAAGCTATTGGCGATAGCTGAAGATGCTGAAATTGATAGCTGAAAACGCTGAAGCTGATAGCCAGCTAAAATATTAGCTAAATTGGCCTAAAATAGCCTTAGTTAGCCAAAATAGCTAACATGTAGCTAAAACATTAGCTAAATTCCAAAACAGCCTAAAAAATCTTAATAAATGCCAAAATAGTCCAAAAAGCTAGTAGAATGTCATTAGAACTTTCAACTTTACTACACTCCATATAATATAAAGTAACAAGTAATCGACTATTAAAATAGTCGACTAATCTTGGCAGCCCAAATGGAGGACATATTTGAAGAAAAAAATTAAGATTAAAATTACATTTTTGAGTATTATTTATTTAAAAACAGCATCATCTGGAACTGGAGATGCTTTTTAAATAACAAAAAAGGATCAGAGTGGGACTTCAAAGCTACAGATTGTGTGACATCATCGTCATCTTACCTAGAACGACAACACCTTGGTTCTTCACCCTCTTCCTCCCACGTTTGTCATCAAAAATGGTCTCAATTTTGTTGACAAACTGTGAAGCAGAACACAACAACACACCGTTTCTAAACATCTGACATCACAGAGAAGAAACACAAAAACCTCATTAGAATTTTTGAGGCAGGTTCCTCAAACACTGAAATCCACCTCTGCATTCAGAGCCAAAAACAAACTTGATGTGTGGATCAAACGCGTCTTTCAGACCGAAAAAGAAAAACAAACGACGAAAGCCCTAAAGCTGAGCGACACACGGAGGAAACAACATGTTAACAACACACAAACCTCATCTTCAGACTCTGCATTTCTACCTTCAAAGAAGACAAAGTGCAACACAAACAGAAACTGGGGAGTCAAACCTGTTCAGTCACATGACCCGCTTTCTTAAAGCTGCGTTCCTGCAGCCGCTCGCCTCACCTTCTCAGCCAAACGTCTCCTGGAGCTGAAGCGCTCCTCCACAGCCATCTGTGGTGGTGGTGTTAAAGTCCAGCTGCGGGAAGTCTGCTGGAAGCAGCAGCATGCTTCCCTATCGCTTCCTCACAGCCTCCTCTGCTTCCTGTTTGACAAGCCCCGCCCCCTCCTCTTACCTAACTCATCTTTCCACACATCCACAACCACCTCTGATTCTGAGGAAACAAACAGCAGCAGCCGTCCAGCCGGCCTCTCCTCACTCACCTGAGGAGTCTTGGGGGGTCTCTGCGTGTTGGAGCGGCGGGGCGTCGACGGTTTGGAACTTTCCGCCAAAGTTGTGGATTTCGACGGTAAGAAAGCTTGTAGCATCTTCTTCTCCATTTTACCCACATATCCCTGCAGCGTCTGGGGTTTAGAGGACATCTGAAGGTCACAGAAGTCCAGAGTTAGAGACGGTTTTTGGATAAATGAGCTGATCTTTAGACTGTTGGCTCCTCGACCACATAAAATCCTCCCAGAGGGGAATTCAAACCTTTCTGGCTTGAGGTCTCAGAGGAGGAAGACACGCAGGAGACGGCTTCACGTCTTCGTACGGATCTTCTCTGCTCCCGTCAGCTGGAGGAGGCGAGAAGGAGGAGTCAGACAGACGACCTGATGCTTTAGTGCAGGGGTCTGCAACCTGAGGCTCCAGAGCCACGTGTGGCGTTTACTGCTTTATTGTGGCTCTTGAGCTTTAATAAAAAATGATGACGATTGAATACCTAATCGATAAGTTATTTAAGTTTTGTCATTTCTGTTTAGATCTTCACTGTCAGAAATTCTGTAGAAATGTTCTTTAAATTTGTGTCTTTAATTTAGTGTTTAATGTTAGCCTAATAAAAGTCTCAAATGTGATAATGCTAATGTGAAAGCTTTTTGCTGAAGATGCTGAAGTTTTGTTTTTTTTTTTTGGTAACACAATTTACTTTAATTGCTGCAGGGATTTACTGAAAATGCAAAAGCTATTTGCAAAATATTAAATTTGCTAAAAGACTGGAAATTTCACGAAAGAACTATGAAAAAGTGCTGAAGATGACCTAAATTTCTAAAAAGAAATGGTAGTAAAATTGCTTTAAAATCCCTAATGCATGCCAATTTTGCAAAAATATTTAGTGTGTTCCTAAAATATCAGCTAATCACCAAATTAGTCCAGAAAACCACAGTAGATGCCAAATAAGCCAAAAAAAAGCTAGCTTGTTGCATAAAAACTAGCTGAAGTCCAAAACTGCCTAAAATTCCTCGGTAAACTAAATTAGTTGCTAAAACAGAAGCTAAACTCTAAATTAGCCTAAAAAATACCCAGCAGTGGCGGGCCGTCAGGGCCTGCAAGGCCTTCTCTGCTGGCCTAAAAATATCTGAATCACAGACTGATATTAATTATTATTTATTTCCGTGAATACGTATTCTATAATTCCAAATGCTCTGTCTTCGTCCTTTCATTGCTGTCTCCCTGGTTGCGCTGCTTCCAGACGTGTATTTTCCTATTTAAGCATTAACCAATCACATTGCAGCACCATTTGTTGCTAGGGTCAAAGAAATCTGCCCGAAGGCCTTCACAATCAGTTCTGCGGGCCCTGTAGCATAAAATAATTGTCGACCAAACTGTTGCTTCAACCAATCAGATCTGGAGGAGACCACGTGATAGGCCAGCTAGCAGGCCCACGGAAACGTCAGGATTTTCACGCGCTGTGATTGGATAATCGGAGAGTGTACTAGGAAGAGCTGGTAAACTGAATCTGTAGCGACCTGCACAGGCAAATATATCGAATTTAATAGCTGGTTTGTCAATCCACAATGGCTGAAGGAGGAGAAGAAATGGATTTGGTTGCAGACTTACTGTCAAAGCCGTTTTCAAGACGGACTTTTCAAGAAAAGCTGGACATTGTTAAGCGGGGTCGGGCAACTCCGAAGCTAGCAAGCCCCGTGTCCACTGCTTCTGTTGAACGGACATTCTCAGCCCCGAAGCGAATTAAAACTTATGCCAGAAATACGTCAGGGCAGGCTCGACTTTCAGCATTAGCTTCCATGGCGATAGAAAAGGACTTCTTGATGGAACTAAAACGCACGGATAATCTGCACGACAGAGTGATTGAAATCTTCTTGAGGAAAGAAAGGATGGATTTTGTGTACAAATAATCCGGATTTTTGGTGAGTAAAATTTTGCTATATACCAAAATATTATTGCAATTTTATCAGGTTATTTTTTTATGCTTTTTTATGTGTGTCGCAGTTGTACCTGCAGTAGAAGTTTTATAGCCATAAAATAGTTATTGAGGGTTGGGTTGATTCAGATGGAGCACTACTGAAGGCCTAGGTGTGAAATGCACGGCCCGCCACTGATACCCAGTAGCTAACATATTAGCCAAAAACATTAGCATGTTACTAAAATAGAAGCTAAACTTTAAATTAGCCACAAAAAAAACAGTTGATAACAAATTAGCCAAAAATGTTAGCATGTTGCTAAAATATTAGGTAAACTCATTTTTTTAATTACTATAAAAGATGAAACATAGCCCATTAAGGTATTTAAAGACTTGTTAATCTACTTAAAATGTAATGAAATTTGAAGACATTTTTTCATATATTTCCTATGGAGCGTATTTTGCTCAATATTTTAAAAACTATAAAGTTTATAAATATCAAAAATACCAGAAGTAATGTCCTGAACGAGATGAACGTTTTGATACCAAGAATGCTGAACTCACTGAAAGTGTGATTGAGTTTTTACGTGTTAAAAAACGTATGAAAAGAATCAGGAGAATCACTATAGAGTGAATGTTTACTAAACGGTCAAACATTGTTTGAAAAGGATTTGTGTGTTTTGTGCCGCACATCTCAGACAATAAACAAGCTGAGGTTAATGCTTTGAGTTTTTGTTTTTAATAAATAGATTATACTAAAATATTGTCTATTTTTATTTGTTTTAGTTTTGGTTTGACTGTCTTGCATTTTTAACTCAAGTGAAGCTGCTGCTGCTGGAGGAGCTTTTATGATACTGGGTGGGTTTTATTTTGAAAGGACCTAGAGTGTGTTGGTGTCAAAAATAAAATAAATTACAACTGTTATTTGTAGAAACACAGACATTGATGTAATTTACTTATTGTAATACTTTAAATCTTCATTTATAAATAAGTGTTTTATCAACAAAAAGCATAAATATTGTGCATTTCTTAAACGATAAAGTGAATCTTCGTGGCTCTCGTTGGGTTCTGGTCTGTAAGAAACTAGACCAAATGTCTGTTTTAGTGTTAAAGGCTGCAGAGCCCTGTTTTAGGGTTTGAAACTTCCTGAACTTAAACGTCTGTGAGGAAAACAAACTATGGGATGGAGCTGAAGGAACTCGGACACCAAAGACCAACAAAAATCCTGCTGACTGTAGGTCAGTGCATCAATCAGATCTGAAAACCTTCTAAACATTATTTTATGCTTTTATTGTCTAATACATATTTTTAAATCATTTAATGGTCAATTTCTTATGTACAACCCAGAGGGACCTACGCATTATTTCTTCATATATGTTGTCATCAGAGTAGGCGTGGCTCAGGCTGGACTGCACAACCTCATCTCCCAGAATGCTTTGCTGGACTGTCATACGAGAGGCATCTTCGTACTCGAAGGACTTCCTGTGGCAGGAACAGAGAGGAAAGCGGTCAAACGGATGCTGTCCGTAGGATAACCAGCTGGGGGAGGGGTTTAATGAAAAAAACCAAAGTGTGATGATCAGAGGAGACTTTGGAAACAGAGGCTTCAGATCAACATGAAAAATGGCTTTTTAAGACATTTAGGTTGAGGGATTTTGGTTAAAAACTTCATTATCATAATTAAAGCACTACTGGGAATGTTTTTCTTAATTAAAAAGATTGCCATGGGGGGCTTTAAAGACCTGCTGCAGAGTCCTGGACAGCCTGGACTGAAACCAAGGACAGACCAAAGGCTCCAAAGTGGAGTCTGATCGGAGAAACATCTACAGCAGACTGTGTTTCATAATTCCAGGTAAGCAGCGTTACGTCATCTTCTGGGTCACAGAGACGTCTCAAAAACAGTTCCTGCAGAACTCTGATACGCCAACTGTGAGCAGACGCCATAAAACCACAACAGGAAGGTTTTTTTAAAGAGTTAAAACATGAAATTCCATCTAAGAAAACTTTGATTTTTAAACTCCAAAGTTTTATCTCCAAACTTTCTTCCAACTTTGATTGTGACACATTTGCTCAGTCTAAAGAATGGATGTGTTGACATGGAGGGGCACAACACCACCCACACTCCATCAAACAGGAACTTGACTAAAAACCTGTTTCATGAATTTACTGACTCAGATTCATCCATCCATCCATCTTCTTGTCCACTTCGTCTCTTTCGGGGTCGCGGGGTGCCAGAGCCTATCCCGGCTACTGAAGGGCGAAGGCGGGGTACACCCTGAACAGGTCGCCAGTCTGTCTCAGGGCCTCAATCACACACACCATTCACTCTCACATTCACACCTAGGGGCAATTTAGAGTCACCAATGAACCTATGAAGCATGTTTTTGGACGGTGGGAGGAAGCCGGAGTCCCCGGTGAAAACCCACGCATGCACGGGGAGAACATGCAAACTCCACACAGAAAGGTCCCAGCCGGGATTTGAACCGGGGCCTTCTCGCTGTGAGGCAAGAGCCCTAACCACTGCACCACCGTGCAGCCCGACTCAGATTCATTTTATCAGGAAAATATTAACATGATCTATTAAAAGCTGTGCCTTTTTTCCCTTTAAATGACATTAATAACTTAAAAGACGAACGCCAAAGCCAGATCCAATCTGGGAAATTCAACGTCTTCCAATCGATGTCTTCTCAGTTAGGAACTTCAAAATAAAAGTTTGCCAAAGAGCTGCATGTAGAGGTCCTATAGGCCCTTTCTTTGCAAATGGATTGGATAAGTTTTTAACCAGTCATGACCTTTCTGTTGGTCTACAAACCGACCCCCATCAGAGAAGAAAACGGGTATGTGGCCCTCACAAGAAAAGGTTTGGGGACCCCTGCTCTAGAGCAGCGGTTCACAAGCTTTTTAATGCAACAAACCGGTTAAAGTTATAATATTTTCACGGATGAGATGGCAAGTCGCATGTGGTGGAGAGAACCCAATAGTTTTCCTAAATAAAACTTATTTCAGAATCAGATTACAAATAAAGCAGAAAAAAAATGTAGGTTGTGTTTTTTTTCCTTGCAGCCCGGTACCAACCGCCCCACAGACTGGTACCGACAGTCCCACTGCCCGGAACTGACCGCCCCACAGACTGGTACCGACCGCCCCACGGCCCGGTACCGACCGTCCCACAGCCCGGTACTGACCGCCCCACAGCCCGGTACCGACCGCCCCACAGACTGGTACCGACCGCCCCACAGCCCGGTACCGACCGCCCCACAGCCCGGTACCGACCGCCCCACAGCCTGGTACCGACCGCCCCACAGCCCGGTACCGACCGCCCCACAGACAGGTACCGACCGCCCCACGGCCTGGTACCGACCGCCCCACAGACTGGTACCGACCGCCCCACGGCCCGGTACCGACCGTCCCACAGCCCGGTACCGACCGCCCCACAGACAGGTACCGACCGCCCCACGGCCTGGTACCGACCGTCCCACAGAGTGGTAGCAACCGTCCCACAGCCCGGTACCAGTCCACAGCTGGGGGTTGGGGACCATTGCTCTGAAAATACAATAATTCTGTTTTCTTGATTAAATTTGTTGAAGGAAAATGACTTAGATTTTTAAAAATATCCCCAGAAACAGTTTGATCTCAAAGCAGTTTATGGAAGTTTGTTGGAGCTCTCGTGTGGAGAGGATTTGTTCCGTCTCAACACTGTTTCAGTTCACCAGAAGATGAGAGAAACTTTCATGACGAGATCCGTTCTTCTCGTCTTTCTCAGATGTGTAGGATTTAAGAAGAATATAGATGTTTGACTGACAGCTCTGACAGAAGGTCACAGTTTGATTCACATGAACTTTAGTTACAGATACCGGTAACACTTCCTTCATAGTATTTAGGAGGTTTTACATGGTACTTGTACCAACTGTGTACTTACTGGGTATTTAAGTGGTAATGACAGGGTACTTCAACAGTAGTATAACTGTGTAACAACTTCCTCCTTACAAATGTTAAGTACCATAAAACACACCATAACATCACAAGTACATTTCACATTAAACTGTACTTTCTGTGTACTTGATCTACTCTCATTAATAGCAATTACTATAAAAAACAGAATTAAGTACTACATAAACACCCATCTTCTTACATAAAAAGAGTACCATGAAACAAATAAACTTACTAAGTAGAAAGTAGGGGTGGGTATCGCAAATAATTTCTAGAATTGATTTGATTCACCAGAACCTGGATTGATTAGATTCCAATTATTTTTCTTGATTCTTTCGATTAACTCAATTGAATTTAATTTAATTTATTTAAATTTGAGTTGACACATTTGTTTAGAAATTCATTAATAAAAAATATATGTTTTGAAGATTTTCAAATTAATCTGATCCAGTTCACATACTGTAAGATGTATTAGTGAAATAATAATGAGATTGTTAATAACATACAGTGTTACATGGATTCTCAAACAGAGAAACTCCAACTATTGTTCTGCTTCTCCTGGAGGACATTTCAGTTTGGCCACTAGGTGGCGATCGCACTATAGCATTACACCTTATTCCAGAAGAAGACAGTATGAGCAAAAAAACCAATGTTTTAGACCACAAATGGTTACTTTAAAAAAATATTTCCTTAAAAGATTTTGGAAAATTCACACCTGTGAGTTTATAGAGATGTTAATTTAGTCAGCAATGTTTGTTTAGGTCGACTGAGTGTTAGCATTAGGCGTTAGAATCAAGATAATAGGCTTTAGCATTATGGTTAGATCAAGCTCTACTTTTATAGATCGATTATTGAGCCATTAAGTTTTGATTCAGATCAATGGATTTTTTTTCAACCCAGCCCTGGTAGAAAGTAAATTCTGGGCACTTCTTGTTAGTATTTCTGGGGTAGTTTCTGTTTACTAACTATTTTGTGACACATGGTAGACACAATAAGTTAACAGCAAGTACATTCAAGATACTTTATTTGTACTAACCCTGACCTTATATGTGGTAAGTATCATAAGAGACACATTAACTAAACATGTAAATACCCCATAGGTGCCTTGTACCAAATAGTACCACCTAAGTGCACAGCAAGTACTACACAAGTACCCAGTAGGTACACTAAAAGTACCATGTAATGGCCTGTTAAATACTCTGTAAGGATTGTACTTTGATAGAAAGTTCCCCAGAGACTATCTTGGTGTGTAAACTGGTTCTTCTGGCTAAAAGAGAAGAGGACCGTGAGCAGGCCTGCAGCTGATGATGGTGACGACTCTTCACTGCTGAGAAACTAGGTCACAACCAGACAATGGAGGAAAAAAGCTGCCAGATATCATGTGACCTGACAGCAGGACTGCAGCCAGTAATTGAATTCTGACAGAACCTCCCAGAACCTGCTGTGAACTCCAGCAGCTGCTCCGTAAACAGACAGGAATTCATCCACCAGAGGATCTGATGTAGGTCAGGATCCTCTAATTCAATAAGGGGGTGGGGGTGGGGGGATCATCAGGCAGCGGTTTCTGCTTCAAGAACCCGTGCATGTGTGTTCGGACCCACCTGCTCTTCTTATGCCTCGAAAGTCCTTCAAACTTTATGACTGGACAGGGAGGGGGCGGGAAGTTCGGTGGCTGCGCCCCCCTCCTCCTGCTTCTGCCGTTACAGTGGTTGTTTGGCGAGGACGTGGCGTCCAGCGGCGCGGCATGTCCGTTGCTGGCCACGCTGTACTTAAACGTCCGGCGGGGTTTGGGCGGGCCAGGAGCTTCACCTGCAGCTTCGCCCTTTTCCCAGAGCAGCCGGTTCCCCTCCAGCTTCCGCCAGAACCCCCGCGAGGTGTAAAAGTTCCCAGCAGGCATGGCGTCGTCCCGGTCTTCAGCGGGTGGAGCCTGAGCTTTGGAAGCTGCTTCCAGAACGTCTCCACTGAAAAACTGCTTGGCTGCAGAAAAGCTGCTGCTGGCGTCCACTTTGGCTGATGAGCTCGCAGACTTGAGGTTGTGTTTTGGTGTGGGGTCAGACTTCCGCCCGGCGACATCAGGAACGCCGAAGACGCTTCCTGGAGGTTCCCTGAAATCCAAGCTCTTTCCTCGGCAGTGGTTCTGTCTGGGATGATGCTCCTCCCTGCGGTTCTCCGGCGTTCCCGCGCTCCCCAGGAGGTTCCCAGAATAAACCCGAGAAACGGTGGGAGGGTGTGACTTCACCGCCCCATCCCGGCTGCTGCTCTGTTGACTCAGACCTTCCCACTTGGAGATCTTCTCCCGGATGTTTATGCCCAGCTCTTGAGAAGGCGGCCGTGCCGACGGCCGGCCCTGCGGCTGCCAGGGCACAGGGGCGTCCTTCTGCAGGTGATCGACGTCCCCCAACCCCCGCCTGCCCTGCTCCAGTCTCAGAGCCAACATGATGAGGGTGGGGCGCCTCTCAGATCGCCCTCAGTTCTCTGCAGGGATAAACATCAGGAATTTCCCTCAAAGGTTGACACGAGAATCCTAAATCCTGCTAATCCAGGTGTAATCCAGGTGTGATCACCAAAGGAGTGTCCCTGATGAGTTATTTCCTTAAAGCATCTCCTCGTGCTGAAAGATCGCCACGTCGTCCTGGGCTCCTGTTGGTCATGACCTAAAAAGACAAAAACAAGAGTTACTTAAAAGTAGTTCTGCCACAAACAATTATTTTGTTAGTCGACTAAACACCGATTATTTTTTCCGATTAGTCGACTAATCGGGTCATGTGCTAACTGGTTATAGAACACAGATCTTAACCATCATTAGCTTTAAACTAAAAATAAAGACAATAAAGATGATAGTTCATTAAACTTTTAATGACTGGAGCAGCTTCTGTCCTTCATTAGTTTCTGGGATTCAAACAAGATTAAATCAAATGAGAGAGAGATAAGGAATATCATTTCCATCAAACTCCTTTTGACAGTTGACCTTTGACCCTACACCATCCATCAAACTCATTTTGACAGTTGCCCCGCCCCTCACGATGACGTTACAATTTAATATCAATTTTATATATAAAGAGTATGTAGGGTCAAAGGTCACCTGTCAAAAGGAGTTTGATGAAAAGTATATTCCTGATCTCTCTAATGAGGTCGGGATCTGAAACAAGGAACTATTTTTCATTAAAGATAAAGTTTTGATCTCACC
Source organism: Oryzias melastigma (assembly GCF_002922805.2). NCBI lineage: Eukaryota > Metazoa > Chordata > Actinopteri > Beloniformes > Adrianichthyidae > Oryzias > Oryzias melastigma. The sequence goes on from NC_050518.1 coordinate 26,524,126, forward strand.
GAGTCAAATAATAAAAAAAGTTAATTTTTTGATGCTGAAAGCTCAAACTTTGTTCAACTTTACTACACTGTGACTCCAGATAATATAAAGTAACTATTCCACAATTATAATAGCCGTCGACTATTTTAATAGTTTATTAGTCGACTAATCGTGGCAGCCCTACTTAAAAGAGATGAAAAGAGAAAAAGAGGAGGAAGACATTAACCACAGACGAACATTCAAATCTCTCCCTGCAAAGAGAAGAGCAACATTTCCTGTAGATCAGTAATGGGACCAGAGATGGTCCGGCGTGCTGTGGGAAATTATCCAGTTTCACCTACTTTACTGTTGCCAGGATATCATCTCTGTGTTAATTCAAACAGATCCAGGCTTCTCACTGAGTAGTTAGGAATATTAAAGATCATCAGAGACTTTTTTTATTTGCATTTATTTGATTTCTGTTCAGGACACTTTGATAAGAATAACTGGAGTGTGATCTTTCCCCAACTTTGGACAACTGCTTTTATTTTGGAAAGAGTTTGGCCGTTTAAACCGTCTCTGGAGGGTTGACCATATACATCATCAATCTAACCAATCTGGCGTGGCTAACGTCCTTGTTGTGCCGACGTGGCTAATAAAGTCTCAGTTACAATCACAGCCAGAGATCATATTTAGCTTCCCGTGGGATCTGGTGTCAGACTCCCTAATAAGAGCATTACATAAATGAAACTGAGCCATAAGTTTGACTGGCATCAGCATCACTGTTTTTTACTACATCTCCCATGATGCATTGAGTTCATCTGAAAGCGCTACAGTAGCACAACAAAGAAAATACTCTGTTTAACAGATCTTCCTGATGACAGCAGGTTAACAGCTGTACACGGATCTAGTCGTCCACTAGTGGTTAAGCCAGAATGGAGCAGGGTGCTTGTGGCCCCGCCCAGCGTATTTTCTACGTCACAAATACAATCTTTAAAACAATATACAAACACAATTTTTATGGGTGTGGGTCCTTAAAAAAAGGCTTGTTAACTCTTGTGCTATCATAAGCATGTTTAAATTAAAAGTGAGGTCATCTGGACCCCATAAGGCAGCGCGCAGAACTTTTTATTTCAAGGATTTTTTAAGTCTGCAGCGAGGATTTTAACTGGAGCCAGTGAACGAACACTCAACGCCACTGTTGTCCTTTTACATTGGCTTTAAGTTCAATTCAGAATTAATTTTAAATCGTAACCAAACCTTAAAACAACTTTTTTTGGCTGTTCGCCTCTATAAATGGGGCTTTAAAAGGGTTCTTGTTGGTCCTTGCCACCTTTTTAACTATTTTAAAATGTATTTAATTCCTGAACTTTTAGTCTGCGTGCTGCCCCCTACTAGGGCTGCCACGATTAGTCGACCAATCGACTATTAAAATAGTCAACGACTAATTTAATAGTCGATTAGTCATTACTTTATATTATATGGAGTCAGAGTGTAGTTAAGTTGAACAAAATTGTGCATTCAGCACCAAAAAATGCACTTTTTTATTTTTTAGTCAGTGTGACCAAAACTTTATCTTTAATGAAAAATCATAATTTGATTTAATGTTGTTTTAATCCCAGACACTAATGAAGAAAAGAAGCTGCACTATTCATTATACGTTTAATAAACTCTCATCTTTATTGTCTTTATTTTTTAAGTTAGTTTAAAGCTAATGATGGTTAAGATGTGTGCTTTACATCCAGTTTGCACGTGACTCGATTAGTTGACTAATCGTAAAAATAGAAAAGCTGATCTTATTTTTTTTGTTCACCATTTTGTACATCCCCTCAGGGCTTGCCACAGCCAATCAGCTTTCACTGATTCACACAGGTGGTTTGGCAGAGTTTCACGGCCCTTCCAGACACAACCCTCTATTTTATCTGGGCTGGGGACCGGCACAGGGAGACCCAGACTCAGGCGTCCTATTGGCTACATAGTTAGTCAGGGTCTGAACCAAGGATCCACACTGGATGAAGTTCATCGAGTGGGAAGCAAACACTGGTTTCCTGCACGTCAGTCCCTACACCCATCTGACTAAATCTAATAGAGGTTTTAACTTTAGCAGAAAGTTTGAATCTGAGTTTGGATTTTTTTTGATTTACCATCTTTTATTTTGGTAAAGAACTTTTCTGTGACAAGTGCTATAAAAATAAAAACTAACTTACTTTCAGAGCTGAAGGCCAGAGGAATCTGAAAAACCTGCATTTGGAACGACGAGACATTCTAAATCAGGAGTGTCAAACTCAAACACACAGGGGGCCAAAATCCTAAACACACCTTAGGTCGCGGACAGAACAGGACGAACACTTTTTGAACACTCTAAAAATACATTTTTAAACTTTAAAACGTAACATCTTAACATAATTATGAACTAAAAATATAGCATTACCCGTGATCATTCTAGAGTGAATGCTGTAAGCTGAATTTGGTAGCTGAAGATGCTAGAGCTGATAGTTGAAGATGCTGAAATTGATAGATAAAAAACGGTGAAGCTGATGGCTGAAAATGATGAAAGCTAATAGCCAGCTAAAATATTACCTAAATCCCAAATTAACCCCAAAAAACAACAAAAAAAACTAAATTAGCTAAAGCAGCTAGCATGTAGCTGAAATATTAGCTAAACTCTAAAACAGCCTAAAAAATCTTAGTAAATGCCAAAAAGTACAAAAAGCTAGCAGAATGACAATTTTTTAAACTTTAAAACCGTAACTTTTTAACATAAATATGAATAATAAAAAGACAGGAATATTATTCCAGAATAAATCAACTTAAACCTTAAATAACTTTCAATCAAAATGATTCAAGTTATAAATGAGAACAAGATAATATCGGGCCATTAATAACAAAAAAGATCAAATGATCTGGAGGGCCGGATAGAATTACCCGGAGGGCCGGATCCGGCCCCCGGGCCTTTACTTTGACATGTGATCTAAATCAACACAAAGCAGACGGATGGCAGAAGGAGAAAACATGAAAACTCTGATCTGACGTTCCGGCTAAACACGATTTGAACGTCTTCCTTCACTAATATCTAGAGTCAGTGCTCATGTGGTCGTCCTACGTGGAACCAAACGATTTGGACGCCAGTCTGGAGCTGGGGATGTGACCTCCATAAGCGACATTCCTGCAGACCAACGGGTGACGTGCCGTTTGGTAAAAGACGCTTTGTTTAGCTTGACCCACATCTAACGTATGTCTGCCCTGGAATGCTGCACCATCACCACCAGAACCCGGACACAGCGAAGCAACCCCAAACCGTGACCCACTTCCAGGATCCGTCTTTGTGAGGGGCTTTGTACAGGAAGGCTGGAGCAGCTTCCTGAGCTGCAGGAAGACGGATCAGCAGACCGTCCATAATTATGGTGCAGAGAGATTTGCATGCAGAGGCAACCTCTGGTTTCAGCTATGTTTAGATCAAAACATCCATGGAAACCAGATCAACTGGAAATATGGTTACAGTTAGTCTGGAAAACATCTGCAGGACTTTGCAAAACCTGGATGATCAAACCCCGTTTCTGAGGGGTCGGCTTCTTCCAGGTCACACTGCGGTGAAGGTGATCGGGTCATGAAGGAACCAGAAGAGCAAAAAGATTTAGTCCGGTAAATTAGGCCTATTCCACCCTTAGATGTGTCACAACAAGCATGCTCAGACATGCTCTGCAGGACGGGACAAGTCCGGGCTGCTGTTGCAAGGCTGCACCCTGCAAGACTGCAGGGGGTGGGGGTTCATCCCATAAGAAAAGGTAAACTGCTGCTTTATTGCATGACGAAATAAAAGGATGAGTCAGCATGAAAATGACTGATCCACACCTGATCCGCTAACATTCAGCACAACTTTTATTTTGAAATCTCTGCCCGCAGACCTTCACCTGGAGATGACAGCAAGTCAGGTCAAAGCAGCTCCACACCTGCACAGGTGCTGCCGTCCCTTCAGTCACTTATTAACTCACACATGTGGATGACCTGCACATGACTCCTAGACAGCGCTTTACAAAATAAAAGCCCAGAGAGAACAAAGTTCCTGAATCAGATAAAATAAGTGACTTTCTGTCGATAAAGAGTTTAAAATTCCTCCTCTACAGTTGACGGGTTTATATGAAAAAGTGAAAGTACATTTACTGAAACGAAAGTCATTTAAACAAGTTTTAAACTGTTGCCATATTGTACGTTTTCATCTTCTTTCTTATGTGTCCACATTAAAGAACTTAAACCGAAGCGATGGAACCGTCCAGTTCACGAGCACGCGCGTTTCTCCGCCATCACTCACCCGCGAGGCTCAAAACATCCCGCAGATCTGCTGTTGTCCCGCCGAGTCCCGCAAACGCTCCCACGCAAACAGGAAAAGTCCACTCGGCCGCATCCCGGTGAGTGGGTTGGGAGTCCAAACGGCTGCGGGTTCGGAACCGGCACCGAACTCCACCGGAGGCTCAGTCCGCCAGAACGGTCCTTCTGGCTCCACGAAACGCGCACATTTTTAAAGCTAACTACAACAACAGAGGAGCGCAAACGCCGCGTGGAAAAGCAGATGAAGCAGAAAAGTCTCACGGGCGGTCCGCGTGTCACGTTCACAAAGTCACTTCTATTTCCGGTTACGGATTCCAAACTAAAGGCACCAACTTTTCATTTACACTGAGATTTTTCATTTTTATTTATTTATAGCTTGCTTGAATAAATAAATACATAAATAAAGCTCAATGCAACCTAAGTGTTGGACTTTTCCAAAATGTTTAAGTTTTCACATACTGCATCAATGGACAAATTAACACTCAAATATATATATATAATCATTACCGAACATATAATCATTACCGAACTACAGAGACCAAAATCGTAGACTGATTTTTTTTTTTTTTT
>NC_050518.1:26529008-26572758 GCF_002922805.2 Oryzias melastigma
TCAAATAAATCTCCTGACTATTCATTTAATATATTTCATTTTGAATAACTTTGTGGTGAATTTTAGTACCCGTTTCATTGGTCAGAAAATCTTGTTCAATAACTTTTTGAAAGTTTCTTTCAGTACTTCCGGTGTTTTCAGGTGTGTTTACTGACAGCTTGACTGAACTTTGTGTGAGAAAGTCTTCTGGGATCATCCAAACAGGGAGGACTTCAGCACATCACCTCATTCATCATACAGCAACCAGCTGTGCTCTCAATACAAAAAACTTACAAGTTTACATTTATGTGTACAAATGACTGAAGTCACACAATTTCCGATGTCTTTTAATGTAACATGAATCATCCTGGACTTTAGACTTCCAGAAAATGCTGAAATATTTGTAGACTTCTGCTTTTTGTCCTCCTGACAGAGTAAAAAGCAGAACTATCAAATGAAAATCAGCTCCACGTCTTTCATTTCAGACACCATCACAGTGTTGGTTTTCTTAGCAAAGAAGTGCAGTAGTTAGACACTACCAACAAAAGTTTAAAACAGCATTTTTATTTGTATTTGTTTCTCCTCACTGTTTCACAGCAGAGTGGACACTTTAAAGCAGTGAAGAATATCATGTAAACGTTTCTTTTTCCAAAGAAAAATGTGTTTTCTTTGGGTTAAAAGGTGCAAAACTTCCGAGAAAACCCTCCGTCAGACGTTTGAGATCTTTACTCAACCTTCAGGCCCTCTTTGATGAGGTTGAGTTCATAGCACAGCGTCTCAAAGCGATAAGCCATCCGGATCTGAGCCACATTGGTCTTACGGATGTCGTTTCCTTCTGGACCTTCTTTCAGGTAGTCTGGACCAAGGAAGTGGACCTTCTCCTGAAGGGCGAAAGAAAAAACAATTTAGGGACGTTTTTAGTTCCTCATTATAAAGCAGGGGTCTGCAACTTTTAACAGTAAAAGAGCCATTTGGGCTCGTTTTCTACTGATCAAAACTTAGAAGGAGACGTATAGTTTTACTTTAGCCTTTAAGAAATTTGGATTTGAATTCATGAATTTTTTTTAATAATAAATATGAATTATGTCTATTTTTTGGCAAGAACAAAAGCAATAATACAAAAAGAACTTATCTCTCAAAATTTGATTTTTTTTAGCATTTGACAGAAGCTCAAATAACTTATTTTCAAACTAAAAGATGTTCTGTGTCAAACAGGATCATCTCAGTGCAGCTCTGGGCAGCTAGTAACCACTGTTGTGCACCATAGGATAATATGTGATTTTAGCTCATAAAGATCACACTTTTTACCAAAGTTTTACTTTGCATATAAAATCTGTTCATTCTGGAGGTAGAGTTGATCAAACAAGACGTCTTCAGGTCAACAGGATGTAAAAACCTACATAGTTTATCATCTATGTGAACCACAGACATCAGTTTATACATTTAACTCATCTAAATTAAATAAATGATAATTAAATAATCATTACTTTAAAATATTTACATTTTCTTTTTTTTTTCTTTCCCCCCCTCTTTGTCCTCAGCAGTCTTACTCTGCTGGGTTTTGTTATTTTAGTTTGGGGTTGGATCTTGTTGGTCTTAGTTTGGGGGCTTTATTTATTTGTTTATTTGTTTTCAAACATTATTTTAAACCATAGGAGAATAAATTTCAGTAACGTTGAAATTGATAAACCCAATAAATATATTAAAAAAGTGAATTCACAATAAAAGAGAATTTATGAACTTTTTTTCCAAAAGCACATGATTGTTCTTCTCATAGTCTGCTTGAAGAATAAAGAAGTTCTTTTCTGTGGGACAGAAGTGTGTAGGACAAATGAACAAAACTCGAGGGCGTTGTGGCCGTTACCTCGTGGGACAGGCCGCTCTGCAGAACGCTGTTCCTGGAGATCTCACACATGTCACAAGTGCTCAGCTTGAAGACCTGAGCGGCGATGGCGTACTCCTCCATCAGAGGCTCCTGTCACACACAGACACTCTTCAGCGCTTTGTTTTCAGTCACACGGACATGCATCTGCTCTGCGTCCGCACCTTGGTGTAGTGGAACTGCATGGGGTCGTCTGTGGACAGAGACACCACCAGGCCTTTCTGGTGGAACTCCAGCAGGGGGTTCTTGGCGTACTCCAGGAACAGGCTGTTGTTGCTGAGAGGGGACATGGCGATGGGGATCTGGGCCAGGAAGTACAGGTACTGCAGCACAGGACTCTGGGTGGGCGAAACCAAGAGGTGACAAGAGATTCCCAGACATGTTTGACGGCTGTTTTAACCTCAAAGCAACTCCAGAAAGTCCATGAGAACATTTACAAAAGCAAAACAAAAAAACAGATTCTTAAATTTTCTGACTTTAGGTGATATTTAACCCAATAAAGCCCACAAAGTCAAAAAATTTATTATTCCTAAAATCTCTTCAGAACAAAAAATAGTTTTGCAAAATTATTTTTTTAATGAAATATAGGTGTTATCAATTATGATCCATTGGGTTATTTGGTTAGTTTTTTTTTAACCAAAATGTTTTAAAAAATAAATAAAAAATATTGACGTAAATGTTCAGGGGAAAAAAGCCTCTTTTGTCTTGTTTCTACTGAGCAGTACTGTATAGTCTGGTATTTTGAACATTTCCATTATAAAATGGACCCATTAACCCAGACCGAACTGCATCATTTCTGGACCCCTGTTGGTCATAGGTCCATAGAAAAATGGAACGGACCGGTTAGCGCAGAGCTAACTTTGAAATTGGTCAAACGACAAAAGAAAGCCCCAAGAAAGCGGCTGTTTACCTCCTTTTTACCCACAATCTTCTCTGTGATAATCCAGCTTTGAGTGGAAATGCTCACTTGGATTTCCTGGTCCATTCTAAACCGGACCGTACAGTACCGTACTGCTCAGTGGGAAGGAGGCCAAACTGATCCATGACTCATTTGATCCACACGGTTTGGACGGGATCTAACTGTGTTCCATACAGCAAAGTGAATAACAGCACATGAGTTATTCCCAACATAAAGTTTAAGAATTAGAAAAACTTTTCCCGCCAAAAATGATTTATGAGGCAGCCATTTGGAAATGAGCGGAAAAAGTCCTTCTACTGCCCCTAGTGGAGAGACGAAGAACTACCGAGCAGAAAACAGACACGGTTTTATGAAATGGGTCTTGTGTTAGGGTCGGCACCGACCCGTTTCAGTTCTCAACTGCACAAAATAATCATTTAAAATTAATGAATTCAATCGAGGCTTTTTGAGTTTGTAAGGAACTTTGATTTAAACTAAATTCACTTTTAAAAATTCTTCATTTTTTTATTCTAAACTGCTCTGGTTTAAATTATGTCCAGAAATAGGAAAATTTGAATGAAAGGTTATTGGTTATTGCTCTGAGTGTATCTTAACGCTGATTTAAGACACAGGTCATAACCGACCTGTTAACATCGTGGATGATAACAGAGCACTAACACAAGAGGAAGGTCATGCTCTCCATGATCATGCTAATGACATAGGACTCTCAGAAATGGAAGGACCAAACATGATATGAAGGTTTACACAGGATTAAAGTATTTTTCTGTCATATTTGTGTGAATGCGTAAATGTTTACTGTAGTGATATACTATTTACTGTATTCTATATACTATGGTTATTCTCCTGCTCCTTTCTGTATGTTTTTCAGCACATAAAAATGCAATCACACTTTTAACAATTTCAGCAATCTTGGTATCAAAGCGTTCAGCTCGTTCAGAACATTACTGCTGGTATTTTTGGTATTTATAAACTTTATAGTTTTTGAAATATTGAGCAAAATATGCCCCACAGGAAATGAATGTGAAAGTCTTCAAATTTCAAAAATTAAAGTAGACTAACAACAAACCTTTAAATATATTCCTGCACTATGTTTTCATCTTTGATATAAATTTTCAAAAATGTAGCAACATGCTAACATTTTTGACTGATTTGTTTTCTACTGAGGTTTTTGTATGCAAATTTAGTTTAGCTTCTATTTTAGCAACATGTTAATATTTTGGACAAACTTGGCTTACTGAGGAATTTTAGGCTATTTTTTAGCTAGTATTTAAGCAGCGAGCTAGCGTTTTGGCTAATTTGGCATCTACTGAGGTTTTTGGGGCTAATTTGGAGATTAGCTCAAAATTAAGTATCAAACTAAATATTTTTGCAAAATTGGCATGTATTAGGGATTTTTAAGCATTTTTCCTACAAATTTTCCAGAAATTTTGGTCACCTTCAGCGCTCTTTCATAGTTCTTTAACAAAATTTCCAGTCTTTTAGCACATTTAACATTTTACAAATAGCTTTTGCATTTTCAGCAAATCTCTTCAGAAATCAAAGTAAATTACGTCACCATTTTCAGCAAAAAGCTTCAGCATTTTCATCAACTATTTTCAGCAAAAACATTCACACTAACGTTATCACAGGTAATGCAACTTTTCTAGTTTCATTAGCTGTCATTTCTCTGCTAATGGTCATCCTGAGCTCTGACCTTCTTGAGGTTGAGCCCGTGAGAGATGTTGTCCGCGGTCATGAAGGCGGCGAGCAGATGTGTGATGGCGCCGGCCTCTCCACAGTGAGGCCTGAACAGGAACGTGTTCATCCCCCTCTGTCTGCAGAGCGGCAGAGAACACAAATCTGGGACCAAAACGCAGCAGGAACCCAAAGAAAATCTCTGACAAACACAAGCAAGCGTGCAGACGGATGGTGTCACTCACCTGCGCAGCTGGTTGAGAACCGCGATGTTGGCGTACATGTAGTAAATGTAGTATGTGTACGAGGGGTTCTTGGCGATGTCCCACTCCTCTGGTTTGGGGCTCTTGGTGGAGAACATGTGTCCGCTGTGTTTGGACTCGTCGTCCACGCTGTCAAAGCCCGTCACCTGAGCAGAGGAAAGAGTTTCCTCTGAAGCTGCTGATGCTCTGAGGTGAGCTGAGGGTTTTGGTTCTGCCTTACGTGCTTGAGGAAGATGCTGAGGTCCGGGTTGGACTGTGGGTCGATTGTAGCCTGGAACACAGGAAGGAAAATGTTCTCCAACATTTTGCCAAAGTGTGGCACAAAGTTCCTCCCTCTGAAGATGTCACTGAGAAAAAAGAAGACACAAAACCTTGAAGTCTTCACTTGCATTTTTCCTTTTTGGCCCAGCAGATGTCAGGAACCTGCTGGAACCGGAGGCTGTGGTTCACAGCACATACAGTCCTCCATCTGTCCCACAGTTATGATAGAAATCTTACTAGATCCTGGGAACTTGAATCATCCACTTGAGGTTCGGGGAGAAGACTCTGTGCTTGACGAACCAGCTGGAGAGCTTGGTCCACTCGTTGGGGTTGCAGCCGTAGATGGACAGACGGGGCTCAGCATACTGGTATTTAGCTTCCTCCAGGTCACCAGCTACTTCCTGGAGCAAATTTTATCAAATAAAGTTTTACATCTGTTCTGTACAGTTTTACAAAAGTAATGTTGCTCATTTTTTCATTACATTTGACAAATACCTTAATAATTGTGGCAAAATATTCTCCACTGATGTGGTTTTCTGTCTTCAGGTAGAGGTCACGCAGCTCGCTGGCGCCCACAGGGTTGTACTTAGCATTGAACTTGTCAAAACGCTGAAACGTTTGTCTGCCCTTCAGAAAAAAGCAAAAGATGGAGTTTTTTGTAGAAGTTATGATCATTTGTAACCTATATTGGTCCATTTTTGCTGTCTGCTTTCGTACAGCGTGCACATCCAGGGAGTCCACGGTGAGGTCGTAGGGATGCAGGTTCAGGCTCTGGAACAGCTCCTTCATGGTGACCTCCTTGCCTTTGAGGCTGTGCACCACGCGGTCGGCGTCGATGCGGTAAGACGTTTTGATGAAGCGCAGCAGATGCTTCTGGTTCATGCAGGCGGCAGCATGGATGTGGGTGTCCACCTGCAAGGACAGAGGGATGGACAGGAGGGGATGAAGCCGGGCTTCCACAGGATGTAATGCATGAAGTCATCACAAGAGGGCGGCAATGCCTCAGAGACGGACACATGGAGAGAAAAGAGTCCCAGAACAGAAGAAAAAAGAGTGGAGCTGAATAAATGTGGGCATTCTTTTTGTGCATACCTTCCTGCAGTTGTAGAAGTCCCTGTGGGGGTTCATCTTCAGCTCCTTCATCTCCTCCATCTCATTCAGCATCTCATGGACGTTGAATTTGGACATCAGGAACTTGAGGCGGCGGTGAGTGTACGTCTTACTGTGAAGCAAAGATTAGCTCAGTTCATGAGTAAACCTGAGTTAAACTTTTTCACTGACTGATTAAAAAATGATATAAAATTAGAGAATCAAAAAACGTAAAGTGGTGAAGAATCGTCTGTTTTTGTTCAGTATGAACGGTACACAACATGAACATCTCAGATGTTTTAGGATATTTACATAAAATGATCATTTTGAAAATAAATAGAAAACCAAAATTAAAGAAAGATTCTTAAGAATTGGTTGGAAAACTCCACAATAAAATCAGATTTTTTTCTTAAGTCTTGTCATCTTCTTATGTGATATGACAGCAAAGACCTCTTCTCTCTTCTGTTTGTCCATTTCTAAAAATAAAAATACGTTGTATCCTTCCGACTACCAGAGAAAATATATTTTCTGGTCAAAATTTATTTAAATCCCCCAAAACTACAATAGACTCTTTTCATGGTGACATCAGACAAAATGGCAACCGGGCAGAAAATGTGAATCTTTACTTCTGGAGTTCACATTAGAACGGCAAAGCTGACAGCTGAACGCTGCTTAACACAATTTTACATAAATAATAAAAGGTAACCTAACCAATTTCTACAGAAAAATGTACAATATTTATTTCATGAATGTCCTGCTGAACTGTGTTTTCATTTCCTGTCTTAGATCGTTCACAATCTACATACAAATTTGAATAATCCTCCAACATTTGAGGTTTTGTTGAAAATATCGACCTTTCATTTGAGCAGATTTTATTCTAACGGTTTCTATTTTGCTTGATGTTATTCACATGTGTTTTAAGTGCGATCAGCACAAAAACTGATAGAAATTGATGGTGGGCACACGTAATAGGAGCAGCCAAAATGCACATTACTGCATGTTGGCCGCGTGTGTTTTAACTGCACCCAAGGCTAAATGTAGTTGTTGTAATAAAAGGTACTTGTTGTCTTTTGGGGTATTTTAAGGGGTAACAGTATAAATGCTTTTAATAGGAATATTTTTTGACAGTTTCAAATTATTTTTATGTTAACACAACAGTTATTAGCTTTCCTTTATTGTAAGAAATTGTCTGACTTTAGCTCTGTTTTAGTAGAGCTGGGAATCGGTTATAATTTCCAGACACTATTTTATTCTCAAGAGCCTGAATCGATTTGATTCTTCAATTCAATTCAATTTTGAGTTTACACATTTATACACATTTGTTTAGAAATACATGAATAATCTACTATATGTTTTAAATATATTTATATTAATCTGATCCAGTTCACATACTGTAAATGTATCAGTGAAATAATGAGATTGTTAATATCATCCAGTGTTACATGGATTCTCTAAAGGAGAAGTTCTAACTAAAATGTTCAGATCATTAACATTGGAAACATTGTTCTGCTTCTCCTGGAGGACGTTTCAGTTTGGACACTAGGTGGAGATCATGCTGTTGCATTACACCTTATTCTAGAGGAAGAAGAAAGTATGAGGAAAAAACAATGTTTTAACCCACAAAGCGTTTATTTGAAAAATGTTTCCTTATAAATTCTTACCTGTTCGTTTATAAAGATGTTCATTTATTCAGCAATGCATGTTTAGGTCGCATTAGATGTCCTATGGGAAATTCCATTAAACGTTAGGCTCAAGCTACTAGACTTTAGCTTTATGTGCTAAATCAATCTATATTTTTATGAATTGATTATTGATCTATTAAGCTTAAATTGATTAATTGGTTCTATCAACCAAGCCCTAGTTTTTAGTGATTTTGTGAAGACAGAAATGTAACCAACTTTAACTGGACAGAAAAGATCTTCTGCAGATCTACGTCTCATCCCCGTCGTAGAAAGCTAGCTTTAGCATTAGCATCAATTAGAAGAATTAAATCTGAATGACCTTCATAATCAAACCAGCAGCATTCAGTGGAGTTCCTGTAACCTTCATCTAACTATGACCGGGTTGTAGAGAGAAATAATCCACGACTGGTTTAATATCATCCAGAGGATTTTGGGGAAGCAGCTGTGGAGCATTCTGCAGGAGGAATCCTGACATTTGATCTGGGAGGGAAAACAATACAACCTGGTAGAACATTTAGAACATAAATATTGTACAAATTTCATTAACAATTGGTTAGGTTACGTTTTATTATTTATGTAAAGTTGTTTCAAACAGTGTTCAGCTGTTAGCTTTACCGTTCTAAACCAGAGACATCATATATAACTGAAGTCTCTGCACACTCGCCGTTTAGTGTGACGTCACGTGAAAAGGGTCTATTCCCATGAAGATATTCAGATTTAGAAGCGTCCTCTACAGAGGATGCATTAGCGCTCCCGGAGGTCCGGGTGACTCACGTGGGGCCCTGTGCGATGAGAGCAATGAGGAAGTTCATGTCGTCGATGAAGGTGTTGTAGTCCGGGTGGGGCAGGTCTTTGGGCTGGTGTTTGTCTGCAGCGGCAGCATCGTTGTAGACGTAGATGAGGCCTTCCTTCATCCGAGCCACGTAACCCAGGTTCTCCGGGAGGCTCTTGGTGTCAAAAGGATCCTCCCCGTCCTTTGGAGGAGCCGTGAACACTGCAGACACATGCAACGTCTCAGAAAACCTCTGCTCTGACACCGAACGGATGAACGATTAAAGTCCTCTCCTCACCCGGCTGCAGCTGATCCTCAACTTTGAAGGTCTCCCCCTCGACGTCTCGAAGGTACTGGGAGGCCGTCCTGGGGAAGCGCTCGTACGCCAGTCGCATGTACTTCTCCCTGATGGTCAGGGCTCGGTACAGGCCTTTGCACGACAGCTCAAAGTCATCCATGGTGACCTGGGGGGGTGAGATGAGGTTCAAATGCTGATATTCATTTATGATTGGGGGTCATTACAGCCTCACAGTGATGCTCTGGTGGTTTTGGCTGATATGGCAGAATTCTCTCACTGCTACAAAACCATTAAAAAACAATGAGGGACTATCCAGTGTTCCAACATAAGTCAGACACATGCTCACCTCTCTTACTATTTTTTAAAACACCAACTATGACGTCACTCATTTGCAATTAAACCTAACAAATACAAACATTTCACAAAGACTATGAATCCATTTGGGGTCATTTATATAAAATAAATTGACAGACATTTTCTTCAAATGATTAGTTGTTCAAATGCAATGCATTGTGGTCTATAGTCATCAATCTAGTTAGCATCAGTGCACATTGGCTTTTTGCAGAGACTTCTGGGAAATTTCTGCTGGATTTTGGAGTTGCAGATTTTTAGAAAATAGCAACATGAGGAAACTCAGACACGACCTTTCTCCCATTTAAAGGAAGCAGGTTTGTTCAGAAAACGCAAAATGTCAGAAGTGTTTCCAGTCTTCTCTTTTGTGTCTCTGAATGTATTCATGTCATTGATGCATTTGGGGATTTGTGGTAGATGTGTGCTGATTGTGGTGTTGTTGTAGATGTGGAGTGTTTTGTGTTTGAAAATCTTTTTTTTTGGAGCTTTTTTTTTCCAGAAAGGTGAACCGTTTATTTCTGCTGTCCCCCCACAACAGGAGCTTCTGCTATTTTCATGAAACTGATTGGTGTCCTATGATGGGCGTCTTAAAATGCATACGATGGTGAAGTGGTTAGCACTTTCACCGCACTTTAAGAAGGTTTGAATCCCGGCTTGGTTTGCATGTTGTCTTCGTGGATTTCCTCTGGGCACTCAAGTTTCCTCCCACAGTCCAAAAACATGCTCCATAGTTGTCTTTAAATTGTCCCTATCGGTGTGGCTGTGAGTGTGTGTCGCTGCGTGAAACAGACTGACGACCTGCTTAGGGTGGGAGCTGGGATAGGCTCCAGCAACCCAGAAATGGATTTCAGAAAATGAACGAATCTTTAAACACTGTTGATACGTTTGACTTGAATTTAATAAGAATTGATCAAAAAAACAGGAAAATCTCATAAAGAGATGGAGAAATAAGCCCATGTGTATCATTAGAAATAGCTTATATATAGAGTTCAATTTGTTTAAAATAGGGTTTAAATATTGGGATTTTTTCATGTGGGCTCTTCAATCCCTCTTAGTCAGTCTATTTGATTCTCTAATCAGACTTTAGGTTTACTAAGTTAGCTTTTAAACTTGGAACTTAACTAGAACATTTTTTGTATTTATTTGAATTTAAATTATTTATTGTAAAACAAAGTTGGTAAAACCCATTGATACAAATACTCATCAAACTAGTATAGCTCCAAACTTAACAACTACCTGAAAAACATAAAAACACACATCATGGTTGGAAATGAATTCAAGGGTTAAACCTTATTTGAAAATGTGAGATTTACTGTCAGGCCTCGTGGGACATTTTTCACATTCAGTACAAAACTATTAAAGTATTTTTATGTATTTTGGTGTGGATACACGAGAAGCTGCTCCATGATTGTGTAATGTCGTGTAAAGCTGAAACCAGCAGCGTGGTGTCAATGTCATGAAAGCTGAACCCTAGCATGCTCTCGCAGAAGCAGAAGCTCCCCTCCTGTGGGGGGTACGGGAGGAACAGGCAGTCAGTGAAACTCAATGTCAGCACCTCCTGCTGCCTCCAAGCTGACCCAACTCCTTGAAAGAGCAGAAGTAAACAGATCCATGCAGACGTCGTCTCTGACAGGTCACCCACGCGTCTGAAAGATCACAGCTTTGGTGCAGTTCATTAAGAACCAAAACGTTCGAGAGGACCCCCCCAGATGGTCCCCCAGTCTGGAAGAATCCAAAGCTGCAATTCTGCAAATGACCACTTGAGGCTGGTTACAAAAGGCAGTGTTGACTCCCATGTGAGAAAGTCCAACTTTACAATAAACTCAAACAGAAAACGTAAACAGTAAACTGATCATTATCAGACGATTCTTTCTCTTAATGACAGACTCTTGTTCTACTTTGCTGCAGATAACGGTATGTTTTTGGAGACACTGTTTAGATCAGAGGTCTCAAACTTCATCATACAAGAGGCCAAGATCCAAAACACACCTTGGTCGTGGGCCGAACAGGATAAATATTTATTAAACACTCTAAAACTACATTTTTAAAACTTTAAAACTGTATCTTTTTAACATAATTATGAACTAGATATATTTACCTGGGTAATGCTAGTGTGAATGCTGTAAGCTGAATTTGGCTGCTGAAGATGCTAGTGATAATAGCTGAAGATGCTGAAGCTGATAGCAAGTCAAAATATTAGCTAAATGCCAAATTAACCTAAAAAACAAAATAAAAAAACCAAACTGAGGTTAGCCAAAACAGCTAGCATGTAGCTGAAAAAAAAGCTAAACTTCATAATATACTAAAAAACTGAAAATTAGCCTAAATTAGCCATAACCGCTAGCATGTAGATAAAATATGAGCTAAACTCTAAAATAGCCTAAAAAGTCTTAGTAAATGCCAAAATAGTTCAAAAAGTTAGCAGACTGCTAATTTTTAAAACTTTAAAACATTAATTTTTAACATAATTATGAATAATAAAAAGGCAGGAATATTATTCTGGAATAAATCAACTTAAACCTTAAATAACGTTCAATATTTACTTTCTATGAAAATAGATTTTGTCAAAATTACACAGTTTAGAAATAAGCACAAGATAACATCGGGTCATTAATAACAATAAAATAAAATGATCTGGAGGGCCGGATAGAATTACCCAGAGGGCCCGATCTGGCCCTCTGGGTAATCGACACGTTTTAGAGTAAACTCCCGTAAGTTCGGCTTTACTTTCACTGTTCAGAATCTTATTTGTAACGTCAAAGATTATCAGTCCTCTTGGAGCTATAGGTCAGCAGTGTGAGTTCCAGCAAAAACAGGAGCCAGGAAATGAGTCAAGAAGTCTAAAAAAGTTTGAAACATTTTATTTAAAATAAGCAAAAAAAATCTACCAATGATGTGAAAAAAATTGTCTTACCTTGAATAAATATTCAAAAAAACAAATGCATTAACTCTTTTATTTAGATTATTTTGTTCTTGAAATACTTCCTTGATAAGATTATTTTTTTTGCTACAAGGGTATTTTTGCTTTGTGCACTTTGTCTGATTAAATGTTCTTTTTGTGTAACTCTTTTTTTTTCTGGAAGTATTTGTTTGTTTCATTTGTTTTTGTGTGTTTGGTTCACGTTTTGTTTTATTTTGAAATAGATTTGTCTGCTCTGCTTTGCTTCCTGTTCCTGATCTGAGAAAAATCCCAAATCTGCCTTTTGTTGACCGTTCCAAAGCTTCTCTTTCCTTCTCTGGTTTGGAACATTGATGATCTTTTTCACTGTTTTTAACCATTTTTCCTATTTTGTTGTTTCTTAACATTTGAAGCATCTTCATTCCTCGTAAATAATTGTAAATTTAAGTTAAATTTGTACTTAAACAAATGTTTTATCTCTTCCTGTCCTCCTGCACTTTTAAATCTCGCCTTTTAACATACATCAAAGGCATGTGAAAACATTGAAATAACAAATGCACCTGTTTAGTTTTGTTTTAATGTAACTTATTTTATTGTATTTACTGTTTTTTTATATTTATTTAGAACATTGTTTATGAAAATGCTGTGATTTTAGTGCAGGAGATCCCTCATTAATGGTTTTGGCCTGTTGATGAACAAAAATAAATAAATAATTGAGCAAGTAAGTAAATGAGTGTGTGAGTAAACAAAAATAAATTAATAGAATACTGTTTTGTTAAAACTTGAACAGTTTTCTTTTAAAACAACAAAGACACAATACCCCAGAAGCATAATCTCCAAGGATGGCCACCCTCTGGAAATCAGGAACTTCCAGGTAAGTGGGCGTGTCCACCTCCACAGGTGCGACGGGGGCAGCAAACGCCTTAGGACCAGCGGAGGGTAAAGCGATGGTGCGACTGCGCTGAAGTCTCTTTCTGCTGGCCAGAACATTGGATTTAGACGGCTCGTTGTGAACACACCAAACCTTGGACTGGTCCTGGAGGCTCTCCATCCGCTGCCTCACCGTTTCTCCACGTCGTCGTCGGTGTGCAGATGGTGGGCCAGCTCGTTGTGAATGATGGGACAGTCGTCGGCCACGTCAAACATGGAGATTTCATCGCGCATGTTCTCGTCTTTGGTCTCCGATGCGAAGACCTTCTCGGCGAAGGCCCTCATGTTGTCATCGGTCTCTGTCAGAACCCCAAAGGTTTGTGGTTTTTGATTAGATCCGGTCTGATTCCATCTGAACCATGCAACATCACCACCCTGCAGACTCCTGCCTGCCGGCCGACAGGCCTTCACTGAAGCATCTAAAAATGATTTGGACAACAGGTGGTTCACCTGTGACAGACAAAGCACATACGTTCCAGCGCAGCATTACCACCTGTACAGGTGTGAGCACATGCACTAAATGCATGAGCATGAATGTGTCTCTATCTCTGTGCTGCAGAGCTGCAGAACAAAGCCTACATCAGGGAAGTCCTGACACACAAAGACATCTTCAAAAGTCCAGACCCTGGATTCTTTCACTCTTTCTCTTTAAATCGTTTGAGCCCCATAAGCTGAAGTTTTGGAGAATTATCAGATTGATAAAAGACATGAAAAAATGAGGGTCTTTGATCTGAAATCTGAAGGATGAACAGCGTTTTGATTCCTGATCACACAGGTTTCATGCACGTTTTAGACCAGATTCAAAGTGGGATCAGAATGGTGTGTGGATCCAGCTGTCAGCCTTCATACT
Organism: Oryzias melastigma; assembly: GCF_002922805.2. Taxonomy (NCBI): domain Eukaryota; kingdom Metazoa; phylum Chordata; class Actinopteri; order Beloniformes; family Adrianichthyidae; genus Oryzias; species Oryzias melastigma. The sequence goes on from NC_050518.1 coordinate 26,542,858, forward strand.
TACTCTCTTGACCTGACAATGCCCGTCAGGTGAGTAACAGCGGCCGGGATGGATCCACAAAAGAGAGGGTTAAGACAATTAGAAGAAGTTCATGTCAAGAAGATCCCAGATTAACCCCACATTTTACCATTGAACCCCAGATTAAAAAATGTAAGACCACCAGTCTGAAGTGAAAAAGGAAGAATAAAACAGAACCTTTGTGTGTTTTAACCTGGAGGAGGATGTAAATTCTCCACAATTCAGATAATCCAGTCTCTGCATTCAAAAATCATTTCTGTCCTCATTTTTACAGATGATTTCTTGGCCTCTAATGTGCAGTTCTGCTCTTTGACTCTAAAATATTCTGGTTTTACAAAAGCAAACAGTGTTTTTAAGGAGCATCATTTGGCTAAATGTCAAGAGTTCCTCTCCAGATGTTTGGGTTTTTGTTCTCCAAACTGAGAATATTCTTGCAAAACCCTGCTTCAGCTTCTCGTTTCTGTTAAACATCTCTTCTTTAGAGGCACAAAAATATTCATTTAGGTCAGGGTCTGCAACCTAAGGCTCCGGAGCCACATACGGCTCTATCGTCCTTCCATTGTGGCTCTCTTGAAGAGAAATGCAAACAAATGGAACAAATAATGGCTTTGTAGTTTTGGCTCTTTTATTTTTTAAGGTTTTTAGCATGTCAGATAGCTGAGTATAATTATGGTAAATGTCTAATCTATTTTCAGAGTGGTTTATTATGAGAATACTTTTATCTCAAATCATTTACATGTATTTAGATTTACAAGATATTTTTTGAGAATTGGGTTCAACACCAATGTCATGTTTACATTTGATCATAAAAAGAGAAAAGGATGCCACACTAGTCATAATAATAAAACTTTCCATGTTTGACTTCCTTCCATTTTTATTTCAAGCTAATCTGCTGCATCAGGAGGATCTTCTTTGACACAAGCTGTATTTTATTTTGAAAGGAACTTGAACAAGCTGCTGTCAAATTAAAACGAGTTACATTTGTAAAAAATAGAAACCATCACTGTTTGTAAATATTTAAAAGCTACATTTTTTTAAACAAATGGCTTGATGGTTACAAAAACATAAATAAAGCATCTTTTTAAATGGTAAAAGGAGACTTTCTTAGTTTTGGTCAGGTCCAAATGGCTTTTAGCTAAAAAGGTTCCAGACCCCTGATTTAGGTTAACAGATGATACAGATGGAGGAAAAGTGAGAACTTAAAACCAAATGGACAGTCATTCCTGTTAATAAATATGAACTTTTTAGAGTCTAATCTCAACCAAATGTTTTTTATTATGAAATTCGGGGATTTTTTGTGCAGTAAATGCAGAGTGTGAGGGTTTCTGAATGATTCCTCTGTTTTTTTGAGGTTCTCTTAAACCTCTTCATGAACATTTTTCTGCATTTAATTTTTGTGTTCATTCTTTCAGGTTTCCAAAAAACTCTTGCTTGAGCACTTTGAGACAGAAGGTTAAAGGAAATCTTTGTCCCTGTGAAGTTACCTACCAATGCTGAACAACTAAATAGATGTCCATTTTCACTCTGGTTTGTCCTCAAAAGCTTTCATTCACTGGGTTTGATGAGATATAGTTGCATGCAGGCATCATGTATGACCACTGGATGCTAAAAGCCACAAACTCCACAAACTCCCTTAAAAATTTCCACCTTAACACTCCCTCCCTCGACATCAGGTCCCAGTAAGGATGGGACAGACCAGGGTAATAGTCAGAACATGACTGCTGATGAATAAAGACAAGAACATCCCATCATTTTGATTCTTCTGTGTAAAGTGGTTCGTTTGCTCCTCGTGTCGTCAAGATCTTAATGGAGTTCCTCATGAAAAACATAGTTCAACTGTAACATAAAGAACAACTTTAAAAAAACTAGATTTTTTGGACTGTTATGATTTGCCATTATTTTTTAGTTTGGTCTCAACTTTCAACTTTAACTTTTAGTTTATTCCTAAAATTATTTATTTTCTGCTCACCCTTCAATGTCAAATGTTTTAGGGTAAAACACAGCTATTGTTACTCATAAGATCTTTTTAAAAACAATTATTTCACTGAAGGAACCACATTTGATTGTTGGCTCTTCCTTGAGCACAACAATTGGTGGTGGTGTTCCACAGGGCTCTGAGTTTAAACCCAAATTTTTCTCTGTTTACTGATACTTTTTTATTGCTTGATTAAATGTTATATTTATTTGACTTTTAGCACATGCTAAAGCTGGATCTAGATTATGTCTTCTAAGAATCTAAACTGAAACCTGAGCTTTTTCTTTTGGCTTTAAGCACATCAGAAGAAGCCTCTTTATGAAGGTGAGGCATCTGCTGGTGTTTCTGTCCGCTCATCCACAGCCAGTCAAGGCAGATGGACGATGTCCGAAAACACACTCAGAAGCACTAGATGTGTTTATGTGTCAGAGTTTAGCGGAAAGCTGGTTCACCAGAACAGAAGTCCAAACACTGAGAGCAGAGCTCCGTCTTTCAGTCTGTAAATCCTGGGAATCAAAGGTTCATCTGAACACTTCTGGGAAGGTGACAAAGTCAATAAGAAGTCTGAGATCAGAAAGATCTGATGTTCTATGTCAAACATCTAACAGAAGAACCAACAGGAGAAAGCTGATAGCCTGTAATTAGCAGGCATTACAAGCAGCAACACCAAAGTCTGAATATACGACCTTTGAATATCTCACATAGAATAAATCCGCTTGGAGCTCACATCCATCCTGATAAAAGCCTGAATGATCAATAGGGAAATGAATGGACACGAATGAACACAAAACCAGTAAAAGTCTCTGAAACAGGGAAGAGGAGAAGCTCTCATGAGGAATTGAGATTGTCCTTTGGTTCTCACATGACTTTTTTATTTTAACAGTTATTGCTGGTTCATTCTGGTTTTTAGTGAACTTTTTCATTTTTATCGTTTAACTTGTTTCTTGGTAAAATACTGAATTCCGTTCTGATCAAAGAGCACTTTTTAAACTTTGTTGTCCTGGTGACAAAGACAAATAAAGTATCTGTCTATCTATAACCGGGACATCAGAGCTCATCTGGGTGGGGGGGGTAGACTTGCACCATAAAAGGTTTGAATCCTGGATGAAGGACCTTATCTAAAAGTTGCTTTTGGGTATTGAGCAGAAAAGATTCTCCTGAGATCATCTCCTTCATCTTCAAAGGCTTCACAATGTTTCCAGGAGCTCCTCTCTTCTCTCTCCTCTCTGCCAAGACTCACCTGGCACCAAAACTTTGGGCATGGTGACGCTGCTCTGTGAAGCGCTCCCTCAGGACTGGGACGGGATGGTCAGGCTCTGGATGGACCCTGGCTCCGTGGAAGTGTGAGTCCCTGAGCGTGGAGTACGCGATATTAGGGCTGCCTCACACGTGACCAGAACATACTGTGCCCACAGGAACACGCCTCGGATCTGAAATGTGTCCGGGTCTATTCTGGGATGTCTGAGTGTGCCCAGGACTCCACAGAGACATGGGCATGCATGGATCAAGGCTTTTGGATTATATAACATCCAGACAGCAGCAGCAGCACAAGCTGCAGAGGATCTCCTTACTGCAAATGTTCCCACAAACCTGCCCAAAGATACACAAGCACCCAGCCAGAGAGGCCAGGTGGGCCCCATGTTTAAAAGTGGGCAGAAAATGTGGGCCCGAATGGGTTTGTCCACGGTTTCTGTGATGGCCCCACCTGTGTTTGTCCACATTGCCTTAAGTGGACACTCAATGGGCTGGCTCGCTACGCTACCCAGCTGATCTGTGGACAGTGGAGCTCACTAGCTTGCTACACTAGAGCTCGCTAGCTTTCTACAGTGGTGCTCTCTACAGTAGAGCACGCTACCTCGCTAGAGTGGACCTCGATACAGTAGAGCACGCTACCTCGCTAGAGTGGACCTCGATACAGTAGAGCACGCTAGCTCTCTACCACGGCGCTCGCTACAGTGGAGCTGGCTGGCTCAAAACACCACAGCTCGCTAGCTCTCTACGGCGGAGCTCGCTACATTAGAGCATGCTAGCTTGCTACAGTAGAGTTCGCTAGCTCGATATAGTAAAGCTCGATACACCAAAGCTTGCTATCTTGCTAAAGTAAAGCTCCCTTGCGTGATACAGGAAAGCTAGCTACAATGGAGCTCACTAGCTCTCTACAGCTGAGCTCGCTACAATAGAGCTTGCTAGCTTACTAAAGTAGAGCTCGCTAGCTCGATACCGCGGAGCTGGATACACCAGAACTCTGTAGATTTCTACAGCGGAACCCGCTACAGTAGAGCTCACTAGCTCGGCACAGTGGAGCATAGAGCAGGGATGTCCGAAGTCAGTCCTCGATGGTCAGTGTCCTACATGTTTTCCAACTAACCTGTCACTGAAGCTCCTTATTGGCCAAACACACCTGATCCAGGTAATCACCAGCAGATGAGGCAGGATTTTTTGGACAACCAGCAGGAGGTCGGCCCTCCAGGACTGACTTTGGACACCCCTGTCCTAAAGAGCCTGACAGCAGGAACAAGTCCACAGCTGAAGCAAGAAGTTTTATTTTTGTATTTTTTAGCAGCATGTGAGCATCTGGCTTCATGTTTAACAACCAAATCTGAAACGATAATTCCATCTGATTCTGAAGGAGATTCAGAATCTACTGGAATTACTGTGTTAACGGTGGAAAAGTCACAGCAAATCAAAGAACAGAAACACTGGAGCTCCGCTGTTAAAGGGTTGTTGTAAAACAGCTTCTAAATTGAATGTATGTTTTAATTTTAGCGCAATACAAATGAAAAGTTGAAGAATCATGTTATAAATCAGCTCATTTTTGACAAAAACTCCCGAGAATAAAATCAGAGACCATCATTTATCCAGGCTGTTCAGACATCAGAAAAGAGGAGATTAAACATCTTCAATGATTAAAAAGTTTTTTTTACATTTATTTATTGATTATTTGTTTTGATAACGAAGCAGAGATTCATGTCTGCTGTCCCTTCATTTTGTTTGTGCTTCCTGAGGACATCTATTTTTAGGGAATGTGATCCTAAATGTCAAAGTTCCCCCTAAAGTCTAACTAGTTAAACAGATCAAGTTAGAGACGCTTGACAGCCAGCTGGGTCGGCAAAAACCAAAATACCTGGAGGAGCGTTTCACATCAGATTTGGTTCAGAAACCTTCAAGAACTTCTCACATCTTTAACTGTGAACGAATTCCCGACATGCTTTAAGAATAAATCATGAAGTCTTTACATCTCAATGGAACCTGAAAGTGCTTCTTTTAGGAAGTTTAAGTCTAAAAACTCCTGTAAAGGAACATTTTGAGGATAATTTCCTGTTTCTGAGATATTGAAGCCATAAATGAATCAACCTGATGAATGAAGCAGCAACAAAGACCGTGGAGTGGAATGAAAATATCTAGTGGAGTTTTTTGGGTGGTTTGGTGAGAGCAATCTGAGTTTTTGCTCCACACCAGCAGGGCTGTATGGAGTGATATTTGTGCCACTGTATTGCAAGAAAAAGTCACAGTTTTGAGATCAAAATTTTCTAAACTGCAAGTAAAATGTGAAATGTTGAGAGTAAAGCTTCATAATTTGCAAATGAAAATATTTAATTTCAAAAACTTTTTTTTCCTTCAAAAAAATATTTTTGCATTGGCAAAATTTTTTTTTTGCTTTCAACAATTCTTTTTGGGCAAACTTTTTGTTGCTTTTGAAAATAATAGCAAAGGAGGCACAACGCATCTAAAAACATTTTTGCATTTGTGCAAATACAAAAATATTTTTTGACAGCAAAAAAGTTTGCAAACGCAAGAATAGGATTTTTGAAAGCAAATATTATTTATTTTCATTTGAAAATCATGAAGTTTTATCCCTAACATTTGACATATTTGTAATTTTGAAAATTTTCATCTCAAAACTGTGACTTTTGCTTGCAGTATGGTGGCACTAAAATCCCTCCATACAGCTTTAGTTTGACCCGATCACAGGAGAGACACTTCACTCATGTTTCTGCCGTCATCATTATCATGCTCTGACAGCTGCATTCATGGCCTCTGGAGGCTCTGGAGGAGGAAAGAAAACATAAGAAGAAATATCTCCGTTTTTGTAAAGCACAGTGGTAAAACAAAGGTTTACCAGTTTGAACATCCAGGTGTTTCCCGCCCTGAACGGGTCCAGGAGTTCCGGGTCTGAACTTCCTCCTGAGTCCAGCTGAGCTCTCTGTCATCGGGGAGACTCGATCATCCGGATCAGTCAGAAATGTTGGAAACAGTTTAAATTCCATGTTGGAGAATCGCCTCCGACTAATGTTCACGTGCACGTGATGTTCACACGTGCAAACCGCGCGAGCTCGGCTTCATTATCGGATTGACGGCAGCGCCCCGTGCGGATGTGCGTGTGAAGTTCCCTGTTGCTGCGGTCTGCATGAATGACATCACTGCCTGATGCTTCACCTGGTGACGTTTACAAACAGCACGCGCTTTCACGTCCGATGTGCTCATCACACGTGATGCTGACGAGACAAATGACCCCATGTGACGTCACCCTGCATCATTGTTAAACTGGAAAACTCCTGATCCTCTCGGGATTTTCCTCTGAGAAACATCTGCAAGTCAAAGACCTTCCAAAGAGCTTCGAGAAGCTGTTCTCTAACAACAAATCTTCACGAGTGACGATGATCTGAAGAACAAAACAAAGAAAAGATGTCAAGAAAAGAAAATACAGACACATCCTATGATGTGAAGGAGGGCCATTATCTGGTGGGAAATCGGGGAATTTATAAAATTTGGGAATTCCTCGGGGAAGGAAGCTTCGGAAAAGTGGCCAAATTGTCATGTTGCGTGTGACGAGGCAGACCCAGACGCTGTAACCCGGAAGGAGGATGAGAGGCAGAAGTGGTTTAGTAAAAGGTTTATTGTCCGTGGAGATAGTGGAGTAGCGGCCGGAACTAGGAGCGGAGTTGGAGACTCGTGAGCGAAGACCGGTGGTGGACTGGAACGGCCAGGTGGAGCAACAAGGTGAGTTCGGCAGCTGGTGCGTGGTGTGGAGTGGATCGACTTGGTCGAAGGTGAGGAGACAAGACGTAGCAGGACCCAGGTCGGCACGTGGATTACAAAGACCTGGAGACAGAGGATTTCTATGGTGAGACGGAGCGAGACTCAAAGTTATCATAAGTTACTTTACGTGAGAGGCCAGGTAACTTCACCGGGTAAGGTAACGAACTGGCGAAGAATGTTGGGGAGGGCTCCTCTTAAGTAGGCTGGTGTGGAGATGATGAGTGCCGACAGCTGGGTTCAATTAGGAAGAGGAGTAGGAGGACAGGCGGACCATGACACAAATGCACCAAACTGGGGGGTCATGAGTTTTGTGCTATTAAAATCATGAAACGTAATGAAGCCGGCCTGAGAGAGATGGAATCAATGAAAAAGATCAAACACCTGGATCCTGAAGAGGACCATCTGATTGAGATGTATGAATGCTTCACATTTCAGAATGTGGTTTGCTTTGTGTACGAGCTCCTGGCGATGAGCTTGCACGATATCGTGTGGAGAAACCCCCAACTGACTCATCTGTGTGACATCAGAGCCATCGCTCAGCATCTGCTGAAGGCTCTCAAAGCACTCAAAAGTATCGGACTGGCGCACTGCGACATCAAATTGGACAACATTATGCTTGCGGATCCTAGGACTACCAATATAAAACTTATAGACTTTGGGTTGGCTCTAGAGACAAAACAACTTTCAATCGGAACCGTGATCCAAGTGAACCCATTCAGAGCACCTGAAGTTATCCTGGGTCTCCCCATGGATGAAAGCGTTGACATGTGGGCACTTGGCATGGTGTTGGCCACCATGGTGCAGATACTTGGAATGCCTGGAGCTGAAATTCTCCACAAGGCAAAGTACAAAGAAGGCTTCTTCACTAGGGACAAGGGCGACTGGAGACTGTGCACGCCACAAGAATATACAAAAACAACAAGGGAAAAAGTCCATCAACCGTATCATTGGGCAAATATTGACCTAATGACTGACGTTCATGAAAGGCAGCATGACCTGCACGATGAAGACGACCACAGAGTTTTCCTTGACCTCCTGAAGCGCATGCTGGAGATCGATCCTCAAAACAGGATCACGCCGAGTCAAGCCCTGGAACATGACTTCATCACCAGGAAGCATCTTTCAGGAGAAAGTAAGGCCGAGTATGCTGCAGAAGCTGAAAAGATCATGGGAAGTACCCAGATCTCCAATCCTTTAGCAAGTTTCACTTCAAACAAGAATGAAACCTCTAATGGAAGCCAGAGATCATCGGACGTCTCATCTAGTGGATCCCACAGTTTGAACCCAAAAACATCAGTGGCATCAGATCACTCTAGTCACAGCAGCTCATCCTGTGGATCCTATAGTTTGAGCCTGGAAACACCAGCACCAGACGCTGCAATGACCAACGTTAAAGACGTTAAAGAAGTCCCTTCAGCTGGAAGAGAGGATGAACCATCTGTTCACTCCAGCAGTAACAGCGCACAGTGTGAGGAACCTGTGTCTCCGGAAAATAAAGAAAATACTGAAGGTCTGCAGACAGACAGGGATCAGAAAAAATGTCAAGTAAAATAGAAGAAGAAGACAAATCCTTTGTTATAAAGACAGGCCAATCACTGGAGGGACATTTGGGAACATATGAAGTCGGTGAACTCCTGGGAGTGTTCAAATGTTAGAAAGTGGGGAGTGAGGAAATTGTGCCCATTAAAATCCTAGAAAATTCCAACGAAGGCAGAGAAGAATTTAAAGCCATGAAATTAATCAAAGATCTGGATCCTGATGAGAACAACTTAATGAAGTTTCATGAGCGCTTTTCCTATGATGATGCGACTTGCCTGGTGTATGAGATCTTGTACGTGAGTTTACATATGTGCTTGTTCAAGACTCACTTTCATCTGTATCAGATCAGAGCTTTTGCTCAGCAGATGTTTCAGGCTCTCAGTGGTCTCAAAAGCATCGGTGTGGTACACGGAGATATCAAACCGGACAATATTCTGCTTGTTAAAAACAAATCTTTGAGGATTAAACTCATAGATTTTGGTTTTGCAAAAAAAGCAAATAAATTGTCGATAGGAACCGAAATCCAAGTAACACCCTTCAGAGCCCCTGAGGTCATGCTGGGTCTACCCTTGGATGAAAGCATCGACATGTGGGCAGTTGGAAGTGTACTTGCCTCTCTGTACAATGGAGGTTATCTCTTCCCATATGACACTGAATATGACACCATCAGAGCTATGGTGCAGATATTTGGGTTACCAGAAGAAGAACTTCTCACTGCAGGAGACTTCACCCTCGGCTTTTTCACCAGCGATGATGATGGTTGGAGGCTGCTGACAGCAGATGAGTACACCATAGGCACAGGGGAACAGGTGGAAGAAGATCATGATGTGGATCTTGAGGCAATAATTCAGGTTCATCAAGACCGGTTTGACGACCACGATGACGATGACCACAGAGTTTTCCTTGACCTTCTGAAGCGCATGCTGGAGGTCAATCCTCAAAACAGGATCACGCCGAGTCAAGCTCTCGCACATGACTTCATCACCATGAAGCATCTGTCAGGAGAAAGTAAGGCCGAGTATGCCGCCATCTCCGAACAGGTCATGGAAACGGTCCAGTTTGGGGAATGAGGGGTGGGGCGTCTCAATGAAGTGGTTAGACGTTGGAAAGCTGCAGCTGCTTCCTACCTGAGCGATTCTGGTCTTGTTCTGCTTGAACTGACAGAGCCAGAGGATGCGAGCTCCCGATTCGTCGTTGGACTGCTGCTGGAAGGGATGCAGCAGCTGCATCTGCTCGTCAAAGCTGAGAAAACAACAAATGCAGAATGTGTCTGTGATGTCACCACCATCTGAATGAGACTTCCTGATTCTCAGCCATGGAAGTTCATTTATGTTCTGCTGCAGGACTTGATGTCTACTCCACAAAAGTCAGCAACGTTCCAGCATCTGAAGCTGCATAATACTCCCACCACCGTGCTTCACTGAATAAAATCAGTTTAGTCAGGAATTCATGCTGATGTTTCCTGTTAAACTTTTGACCAGCCTGGTGTTTTCACAGGTTCGGTTGTTAAAGGTGAGGATCAGAAAAATGAAGAGACAACAGGCACTGTAAACAGCTCTGACCTATTTACGGTGGCTTGCTGGACTCGCTTCTCGTGAGCCGTGACTCAAATTTAGTGGGTCAAGACTCAAATCTCATGAGCTGCGACAAAATCTTGTGGGTCGCGACTAAAATCTCGTGGGTCGTGACTGAAATTTCGTGGGTCGAGGCTCAATCTTGTGAGCCATGACCAAATTTCAAGGGTCGCAATTCAAATCTCATGAGTCGCAACTGAAATCTTGTGGGTTGTGACCAAATCTCGTGGGTCAAGACTCAAATCTCATGGGTCACAACCAAATTTCATGGGTTGCGACTCAGATCTCGTGGATTGCGAATCAAATCTCATGGATCTTGTCGCAGACCTTTCTCTTTTTTTATCACAGGGTTTAAAAAAAGTCTTATGACTCTGAGTTTAAACGTCCTGGGTTTCGCCTCAGGAAGTTTAAACTTTTTTATGAACATGTTGATGAGTTTGAATCATTTTTTTACCCGATTCATCGTTATATCCTTACTGAATTGCAAACATAACTTTGACCTTGCAGCCCAGGACTGCTGCAGGACAGAGTGAAGAGATCTCTGATTATTCTGGTCAAAAAAGTGAAACTGTTGTCACCTGCACACAGACACCTGTCCAACCTCCAGCAGCGTCAGAGCGTTGATGATGACCGACAGCGACTCGAATGCCAGCTGGAACACACAACGCCTTCAATCAGCTCTGAGGCTTCATGGAAAGTTCTGAGGACTTCCTGCAGAAACTCTCACCTGTTTGGAGTGGTTGTCCACCATGCTGGACGAGTCGTCCACAGCCAGGCAGATCTGGTACTCCCTCTTGCTGGGTTTGGTCCTCCTCAGCCAGATCTTGTCTTTGCGGAACTGGCTGGCGATGTACGGGATGACCTTCCTCGTGTTCAGGCGTTTGCCTGTGCGGTAGTCTCCCCTGTGGAGCGGACAGCATCACACGCGTCACATTGGTGCTCGAACCCCGTGGGGACAAACGGTGAAGGACGCCTGCACTGACCACAGCTTGGCGGCCTGCGTGGGCTCCAGGATGAGGCGGAGCTGCTCGCACAGCTGCTGCGGCAGAGCCGCCGTCAGGTTCTGGTACCGGTGCCACATGCAAGCGGCTTAGGTCTCCTGGAACACAAGCAGAACCTCAGAGTTCCTGTAGACGTTTGTCTGGATTAGAACTCTCTGGAAACCCGGGAAGGCTCTTAGAGATCCAGATTGACTGCTTTTCAAACCTTCAGAACCAGTTCCTTCAAAATGACAAACATCTGCTCCTTCATAGACGTCTGAAAGCTTTTACTAGTCATTTATTACTAAAAAAAATAATTTTAAACGTTTAAAAATTTTGACCTAATTAATTTTATTTTTCATTTTCGAGATTATATTTCATTTTAAATTAAAAACTGCAAAACCGTAGGAAAAGTATAATGACGAAATGTTTTATTTTTAAGGTATTAAAGAACACATTTCTATGAAAGCCGAAAACGTCCTGTAGTAATTTTTATTGTGGATCATTTTCTTGTATCAACAAGATTATGGCAAGAAAAAGTTTGTTTTCTCGAGAAAACGAGAAAACGAGGTCCGTTTTCTAGAGAAAATTAAATAATAATGACAAAACTGTTTTCTAGAGAAAACAAGATAACTCATCATGAAGAGAAAACAAATTTTGTTTTCTCGACCAACAACAAATTTGTCTTCTCGAGAAAACAAGATAATATTTGGTTAAAATGAGAAAACAAGCTTCGTTTTTCCTGTTTACTCCCTTTCCCGCATAGAGACTTTATCTGATTCAAGTTTCTTTATTTTGCTGTTGGCATCAAAAACAGCAAAAGAAAAAAAAACTCCACAAAGTTGTTTTTAGTCTATTTTGTTTATTTATTAGTAGTAGATCTCCACTCCTTAAACGCCTTCATTCCCTCTCATGCACCATGTTATTTATTTCCCTAAAACCACCGAACAAACAGGTTAATTGACAGAATTAAGGGTGGAGGAGAAGCTGTGAATGGTGCATTCACTGAACTCCGGACATTAGCAGACCCAAGCAGCCACTCTGCCCAACTCAGTCTGCTATGATGCTTCTGTCATTTTTATACAACCCGCACCTAAACAAAGCAATTTTTCAGAAAATAATGTTGACACTGGTAAATCAATAAATTTTAAATGAATCAATTCTGGTGTTCAACATTTTCTCTGGTAAATTGCTTTGCTTTGGTGCTAATGTATAGAGCTCAGTAAACGCACCATGCAGAAACGCTCGGCGGGGTAAAATAAAGGGAGATGTGTGAGACGAAATTAAGACGTTTAAAGAGCGTATATCCACTAATAGGACACTTAAAATCACAGATTGACAAATGATAAGAAGTTCTGAACAGACATTAAAAGAGGCGAGTGTCCTTAAGAAGTACATCCTGCTCTGCCCTTTTTTGTAAATGGCGTCCGTGTTAGCTGACCAGTTCAGTTTGTTGTCTAAAACGACTCCCAGGAATCTGTATGTGTCAACAACCTCCACCACCTCTCCATGGATGTCAATGGACTGTGGAGCATTGGATGTGCGGCGGAAGTGTCATGGTGCACCTGTGCTCCCACTCCGCCTCCTAATTGGACCCAGCTGTCGGCACTCATCACCTCTGCACCAGCCTACTTAAGAGGAGCCTTCCCCAGCATTCTTCCCCAGTTCGTTACCTTACCCGGTGCAGTACCCTGGCCTCTCTTGTTTAGTAAACTTATGCTGTCCTTGAGTTTCGCTACGTCTCACCGTAGAATTCCTCTGTCTCCAGGTCTTCGCCATCCACGTGCCGACCTGGGTCCAGCTACGTCTCGACTACTCTGCTACGACAAAGTCACTCCACTCCACACCACGCACCATCCGCCGAACTCACCTTGTCCGCTGCTCCAGTCCACCGCCGGTCTTCGCTCTCCATCTCGAGTCACCAACTCCATTCAAAGTTCCGGCCGCTACTCCACAATCTCCACGGACAATAAACCTTTTTTCTAACCACTTCTGCCTCTCGTCATCCTTCCGGGTTCCAGCGTCTGGGTCTGTCTCGTCACTTTAGCATGACAGGAAGTCCAGCACCATCTCCTTTGTTTTCTGGATGTTCAGATGCAATATTTGAGGGGTTTTTTTTTAATATCAACCTTTCATTTGAGCAGATTTTATTTTAACAGGTTCTATTTTTGTTTTGATGTTATTTCCATGTATGTTTAGTGCGATCAACACAAAAACTGATAGAAATTCATGTTTTCCACATTTAATACCTTCAGTAAAGACAAACATCTCTGCATTATGTACACATTTTAATCTCTTCCCAGGATAAATGTACTTGTTGTTCTATGGGATATTTTAGGGGATAATTGTAAAAACTCTGATTTGTGAACGATCTAAGAGGGGGAAACAAATACAACCAGGTAGGACATTTATACAATAAATACTGTACACATTTTGGTTACAATTGGTTAGGTTACCTTTCATTATTTATGTAAAATTGCTGAAACAGTGGGAAGCGACTCTGCACACATCCGGCGATGTGTGACGTCACGTGAAAAGGGTCTAAAGCAGAAGATTAGGAAAGACAAGCGAAATTTACATTTAGAAACATAAACCAGTGTAAAACTAATTCCATACCTCAGAGATGAATCGCTTTTATTTGTACTAGATTTATATCCATTGACTATGCTCTTTTTAATATCATTTTTAAACCTGATATTGTTGTGGTATTTTTCATTTCAATTTCTTTAAATCAACTATCTGTTTTTTCACTCACTGTAAGCTGGTCCAAATTTGACCCCATCCTCTGGAGCTCAAAGTCTTTCTTGTCATTGCAGTAAACATGAAACAACCTGTAGCAGTGATGTGGGACTCATTAAATTGTATTCTCCATTTTTTTGGTGAAATTACTTTAAAATTTGTAGCTTCTGTCATCCTATTTTCTGTTGACAGACTCTCATGTCAGATCTGAAGCAGGAACCACTTCAAACAACTTCATCTGGAGTTCTTGGACATGTTTCATGGTAGCCGGGTCAGATGGGTGGGATCGGAAACTGTCCAAAGTGGTGGATGCCTTCAGGAATGTTAATGGATCTTAATTGCCCCACTCTTCCTCCCATGTGAAGCCCTCACCCAGAGAGCAGACACGTCCCAGCGTCTGACCGGAGCGCACCAGAAGGTAGGCCCCTGGATCTAGTGGTTCTGGTAGAACTTATCAGAGTTACTTGTAGTATTTCCCTACTACCACAGACGGAGGGTCATTCTGCTGCTGCTTCTGCTTCTCCAGGCTGCAGTCTGGAGTTCGGACAGGATGGAAGTGAAGGTGTTTGTGGATGGCGTTCCACGCGTGGTCTGTGGAGTCACACGGGAAACAACCTGCCAGGAAGTGGTCCTGGCGTTGGCCCAAGCCCAGGGTACGTAGCCGCTCTGCATGCAGACCCAACACACGCCGAGGCCTGACCCAGACTCCTGCTGTTCCAGGTCAGCCAGGCCGGTACATCCTGAGGGAGAAGTTCAAGGACTTTGAGCGGTGCATGGCGCCTGATGAGCGCCTTCTAGAAACTCTGGAGAAGTATGGGGAGCAAGCCAAGGAGGTGCAGCTGACACTTCAGAGCAGCGGCGCCACCCTCTGGGATGAATCTGGGAAAAAGGTGGGCAGGTATCAGCCCTGTCCCCCCCTGAGAAGGAAAGAACCGGGAGCTAAAATGAGGAGGGGGAGCGAATCCGTGATATTGCAGCGCCAAAGTTTGCCACCGTCGTCATGTTTCAGACAGGAAGCTGAGCAGAAGCAAAGCGACCCGAAAAGGCCCAAACGGAAGTCTCTGACGCTCATGGAAGGAGCCAAGGAATGGCTGGAAAGTTTAGGGAAAGGCAAAGCCTACAGCACTGCTGGAGACAAGGAGAACAGGAAGAAGGCCGAGAAGAAGAAGCGGGGTTCTCTGGATGTTCTCCTCAATGTTCACAGAGAGGGTCAAAGGAGCAAAGAGAAAAGTTCAGGGTCAGACTTGGACCATCAACCGCCACGCTGCATCAAAAAAGACGAGAAGAAAGATGCAAGAAAATCCCAAACAGCTGAATTTGACCTTGGAAGACCTAGTTTTCCCACAGTGGAAGATGAGAAGAACTCTCTGAGAGAAACCATAGTGTGTCAGCTGTTGTATCTGCAGGATCTACAGGCCCGAACGCGTCAGACAGAGAAAGACATTTCTGAGCTGGAGGAAAAACTGAGATCCAAAAGAGCCGAACACGAAGCAGAAGACCAGCGAGCAGAAGAGGAGCAGCAGCAGATCCGGTTCTGGGAGAGCGAACTGAGAGCAGAAGAAGTCTACGAGAAAGACCTGCAGCGTCATTTCCTGGACTTGAAAGCCAAAGCTGCCGAGAGCAAAGCCAAACTGGAGGAGTACAGGTGTAAAATCCACAGCGTGGACTTCTGCGTGGGTCTGAGCGGCGTTCAGGAGGAGCTGCCGGCCAGATCTCCACCCAACGACCATCTGCTGCCATCTGCGCCAGATGCAGATCTCAACAGGAAGCCCCCACCCTCTGAGAAACCCCCCCAGGCCCAACAGCCTCCTAATCAGATAAGGGAGCGGCGCCTCACAGGACCCAAAGAGCTGAAGGAGTGGTGGACGCGCTGGTCCGAGACCCAGAACCTTCAGGCAGAGACCAAGACGAAGACGGTCCACCGCTCCGAACTCACCATCTACCTGGGAAGCACTAAGGTGTAGAGTCATGTGGGGAGGGGCTTCTTCCCTGCAAACAGGGAGTTTTAGTTCTTTTATTTTGCTGAAATAAACGTGCACAATCATTTCCTTCTGCAACAGTTCTCTTGAGCAAGGCACCAGGTGGTTCAGCTCAACCAGGGTCAGGATTATGGAGAGAAAATGGACTCACTCAAATTTGTGGGTGCATAATTCTTGATTTGTGCGTAAATTAGCATTTGTGCGTGTGTATTGCTGAGTTGTGCATAATTTTGGATTTGTGCATGTGTATTTCTTGATTTGTAACTCATATAATATGTTTTGTGCACAAGTATTAAATTACGAAATAAAAAAAAAACTAAATAGAATTTACACATGCACAAATTAAAATTACAACAGCTTGAAACTAATTACACACGCAAATCTTTAAAAATTATGCACGGATCACCTCTTACGCACACAGTTCTCTTTTCACGTCTCACCGATTCGTCCATAGGTGATGCGTTTAAATACTACTAGAATGCTTGTTTATTATCAGCCGTTTTGAACTTTGATTGTGAATATCCTGTAAAACTTGACATTTTCCTACTTTCTTAAAAAGATATTCCTGATAATTAATATAGAAAAGTCTAAATAAACGTTTTTAAAACATTTCTCCCTTTAAAAATAAATATATTTCCAGGAAAGAGCTCTTCCGATCTGCAGCAGCTCTTCTAACAGCTCCTCTGACACGGGGCTCCCGAGTGCTGGTCACAGTTACGGGGACAGCCGTGGCGGCGGACCCTTCTAAACACCCGCAGATCGTAGGGCCGGTACTACCTGGAATTGCCACATTTGCCAACCAGAAAATGTGGGAAAATGTCAAGTTTCCCTGGATATTATTCACAATCGAAGTTCGTGGCACAAAATGGCACACTCATAAATCAAGAATACACAGGGATAAATCCTAATTACGCAGAAATAAAAAATTATGCACCCATAAATCGGAGTGAGTCTATTTTCTCTCCATAAACCTTTAACAGTAGGAGCCATTTGGGCTTGTTTCCTACTGATCTAAACTAAGCTGGAGCTGCAAAGTCGCCCAAAAGTAGATACTGCTGTGTGTTCATTACAGTGTATTTTTTAATAATAAATATGAATTATGCTTCTTGAATAAAACAGAAATATACATAGAAACCAGCATTTTCTCAAAATGTGAAATTTCTTTTTTGCATTTGACATAAGTTCGTATGATTCCCTTTCAAAATAATAGACGCCTTGTGGCATTCTGGATAATCCCAGTGCAGCGCCGGACAGTTTAAGATTATATGTGCTTTAAACTGATAAAGGATCAGACTTTTTTTTATCAAAGTTTTGCTCAGTATTTGAAATTTTGTGTATTCTGGAGAAGCATAGAGCAAACAAGACCTCTTCAAGTTATCAGGGATGTGAAAATCTTTTTATAGTTTGTCTTCAAGGTACACGCATGGGGGATTGATCCATATGGACGCTGCAGGTTTTTAGAGGAGCGGCTGCATCTTAAGGTGTGCCTTCAGTTCCCTGGATGTTCATACGACCACCTTAAGGGAAATAATGAAAATGGAGCGTACCGTTGTCACGTGTGTGGCAGTGTATCATGAAGTATTGGTAAGAATAATGGAAGCTCCACACACTTATGTCGAACGGGTGATGCTGTCGTACGGTGTCCTTACACCTCACTCTAGTCATTAATAAGGACTGGACCCTTACTGACCGTACAAATCCTGCACACACGGGGTGTGCACGTGATCTGTAAGTGCCTGTAGGACTTACACTCTAAGTTCCTCATTTCTAGCAATCAGGCTGCAACAAGGAGCACAGACATATCACTTGAACAACACTACTGGGCTCCTTGTACAGTCTGCAGGATTTGGGGGGGAGGTTAAGAAATGAAAGATCCGTAGTGAGTCTCACCTGCTCCCCCTTACATGTTGTACAAGTGTTCTCTATGATTTTTCCCCCCACAGCATGCAGATAGACAATCATGTGCATAAACATTTCTCTTAATTAGGTTTTAATTGAGCAACATGCTGGATGTTTTTTTGCTAAATTAGACATTTTTTCCAGTTACTTTTAAACTAATTTAGAGATTAGCTAATGCTCTAGTATTATGCTAGCTGTTTTGTCAAAAATAGACTTTTTCCAGTTTTTGGCTAATTTGGAGTTAAGATAATATTTTAGCATTATGCTAGCTGATTTGGCAAAAATAAACATGTTCCCTTTTTTTGGCTAATTTTGCATTTAGCTAATATTTTGCCAAGCATTCAGATTTAGTATTTTCAAATATCAGATTAGCTTGAGCATTTTCAGCAATCAGCTCTGGTATCATCAGTGGCCACGTTTAGCTCACAGCATTCACACTTTCATTATTGCAGGTAATAATATAAATCTAGTAATATTAATATTATATAAATATACATTTAGTGTGTCGGACGATTCATAACCCTTTTACTAAAAGTAAAATCTGTTCAACATAAGAGGCCTTCATCCTTGATCTCTTTGCAGCTGTTGGACAGGACAAGTTAGAAAAAGAAAAAAACAGGAATGCGACTCAGACCGACTCGGACCAATCACTGTTGTTTTGCTCCAATTTCCCATATCGCAGAAAATTGGAGACTGAATTGTCGTTGTTTTGCCAGAGCTGGAAGTAAGGCGTATTCTAATGGCGATGTCACACTCACTTTGTCCTATACAGTCTACGGCTGAATCCAAATTTTTCCTTCACTCCTACTTCTCCTTATCCCTCCAATGGTAGGGGCATTTAGAGGGGTAGGGGTGTCTGAAATAGTTAGCCTTGAGACGTTCCGCATGGCGCTGTGAGGAGAAACACATTTCTTCTCGTGGGTGTGCTCTGAAGCACAGACGTTTACATTTAAATGTAAGTAGCAACTTTTTGTTTTTGCACGACTTTCTAAAATTATAAAACCAAAGTTATGAATTTTCCTAGTGCTGGCAGTTTCGCCCAAACGTAGATGACCGGCGACTACTGATGACATCATCGAGTGAGAGTGACATCTGAATTTGAAGACACTATTTTTCCATAACTATCTGTTTAGAGAGCTAAATGTGGGCGGAGAAGAGTCGTTCCGATTCGGCTTATCCGTCATCCAAAGAAAATAACTCTTTTTAGGCTCCAACCAAATCAAGTCAACTCCGTTTTTTCACAATACGGACGGCGAGATGTTGGAACCAGTCAATACACAGTGATTGGTTTAGGTGTGTTTGAGATCATCCAAGCGGACCCGGCGCTGCGCAGATGGCCTGGATTGCGGTGCATGTTGGTTAGTTTCTTGCACTGACGTCAAATGTGCGCCGTCACCAAGTATCACGAGAAAGGGGCGGGTTCAAGGCGCCTTCCTAAGCCAGCGCAGCCAGGTACCATAGGTACTGCGCTGGCTGCATTCCGCCTTGAGGACTACAAAACAATGCATTGTGGGAAACGGTGTCCACACAGTTCTTGTAGTTCGGTGTAAAATAACTGGCGCTAAATGGAGGACATCGGTGAATTTTTTACTTTTTCTGGAAGGTAGTGAATCACTGATGAAAAAATAAACAAGATTTCAAATAATCTGTGGTTATATTTGTTATTGTTGCCTCTAAAACTCAACTTTAATTTAATTTAATTTATTTATTTGGGACAGTGCACATGCAATGAATCCCACGGCTATTTTATTAACAGTTTTACTCTAAAATATGTTAAAAATAACATAAAAGACACAACAGCACAAATCATACTAGAAGGAGTGGCATATTCACTTTCAGCCGAATGTTAAGGACAACCCCCAACTCCTTGTTCTCGTACAGTCTCGTCGTTCGCCCTCATCTCAGGCGCCTTTCTCCGCCCCCTCCTGCAGCAGCTTAGTCTCGCCGACGATGCAGGCGAGGCGCTGGGTGATCTCAAACACACCTATAGAGTTGATCTGAGTCAATATTTATATAGCAACCACTTTGGCCAATCAGGAGTGAGTTTTTTAAAAGGCCACACCCCTAGCACATGAAAACTGAACATCAGGGGACAGCAGGCACCGCCTACTTTTATTGGGCCATGTGATTGGTCAATTTATAACTTGAACTACAGAAAATCAGATCATGAAAGGTTATTCTGACCAATGAAATGACTAGTCCAAGGGATTTTAACTTCTTGGAGTTATTGGATACTTCCTGTTTGGAAGGCTAGGGGGCGGAGTTAATCAGTTCATTAGTCTTACACAGTAAATGGTTAGGACTAAGACCTTTGTGATACTTGAGGTTTTAGTATTTTTGGAAACAAAGGCAAGCGGGTCCTCGTTTTCATAAAACCTTTATTCAATTGTTTCATTCAAGACCATAAACAAAAAAAAAAAGAAAAAAAAAAAAAAAAGACACGGGAACCTCTGAACGCCGTCCAACCGAAACCCCGAGAAGTCCAAAGGAAGGAGTTTCTGCTGTAACTCGTCGTGCAGAGGAACATCATCTCTCTAGAGCAAAAACTAATATCCTAATTTCAAAAGTGAATTTATTTTATTTTATTTTTTTACATTTCTCCTTTAAATTAAATGTATTATATTTGATCTTTTTATTAGAGGGAAAAAAAGAAAAAGCACACATTACATACAGTATAGATGAACCCACATTTCTGGGATGCATATAGTCATTCTACTGGGGGAAAGCCACCTTCAGATTGTTTTGAATATGTTGGCGGTGTGCTAGGAACAGAGGAGACATCTTACTTTTATTTTGATTTTTATTTAACTTTGCTAGTAGTAGGCACCTTATTTGTAACGTTCAATATAGCAGACTGAGTTTCCAAAAAAGAAAAAAAAAACAAAAAAAAACAACAAAAATAATGTGCAGAAATGAAAAAGAGTATAAAAGAATTGCAAATATAAGATGCAAAGAGGAATTCTGCACCTGAAAGAGAAAAATCAC
The DNA here is from genome assembly GCF_002922805.2 of Oryzias melastigma. Classification (NCBI taxonomy): domain Eukaryota; kingdom Metazoa; phylum Chordata; class Actinopteri; order Beloniformes; family Adrianichthyidae; genus Oryzias; species Oryzias melastigma. Next base: position 26,563,586 of record NC_050518.1, read on the forward strand.
AGGGGGCAGGGGGGGGCATGTCAGCATCAAGTATAGCAACTACTTTGACATCCCCCTCCAGTACATAACTCCATGCTTTTACTTCAGCTCCTCAGTCAAGCATTTAAAACTGCTCAAAAAAGCGAGCAGAGAAGAGTCCTGGCGTTCAGCTGAAGGAGCCGATTCCAATCTATGCATTCGGTAGGAAAGCTCGAGTTTGATAAAATACTAGATTTCCATGAGTGACACAGCATGAAGGACATGAATGGAGCGTGGGGGCTCAGACAGGTTACAGGTGCAGAATTCCAGACAAAGCCTGGTCGAGAGGTCAAGACACGGAAAGCCACAGTCATCACGCCAATTTGGAAAAGGACAATCTGAAACAAATCCCTCAATCACACTTAATTAACCTCTGGGGAACATGACGCACACACACACGCACGCACGCACGCACGCGCACACACGCACACACACTCTCAGGAACCCGCGGAGGCTGCAGTGTGGTACTACCGATTCAATCATGGAAGGGAGGTAGGGAACGGTGGAACGAGAAGAGTTCCCTGGCAGGGATGCATAATGGCCAAACTGACACACCAACGGCTGCATGTGTGCACACGTCTGTGGGTTAACTGGTGTGCAAGCATCAAATCAAATTCCAGTTTCTGCTGCTGGAGCCTCTAAGGACAGCTTTCAAGCAAAGATGCAGCAGGAGCTTCTGCTCAGTCGATCACTCCAGGCTGGCGGGTTTTGCGTTCCACACTGAAGCCCTGGAGGAGAAGAAAACAAACGTGTCAGTTCTAGCTGTGCTCTTCTCTGTGAGCATCTTTAAACCTTCAAGGTCAACTCTTGGCTCAGAGTCGAGATTCATTCACACCAAACCCAAATAGTGTGGAAAATTCATCCAATAGCATGTTTACAAACCCGTGGCACCTGATGCGTGTGGGAGGAGGTACCAACAAGAGTTTGGCCCATCGCTCATTATGGAAAACTCGGATAATGTTGAGAGATCAGGTTTATTAATTTTAAAGAGTTCTACAAAAGCATCAGTAATCCCGTCTCCATGACATCATTCAGACTCTCCCAGTACGCTGAGCTTCTACTGCAGGAGCTAACTCTGAAGGAGCGCTTTCAGCAGAACTTCTACCTCTGTGACCCAGTTTGATGACTACCTATGTCGCATTAGTCAAGAGGGAAAAATAAAAATAATTAAAACCTTTTTTTATATAGGAACGCACCAAATATTCATTAACAGATGTATTCGTCTGAATACTGAAAAAAAAAAAAAAAAAATCCCAACAACATTTGACTTCATGAGGCAGAATAAGTAGCATGATTTTTGACCGCTTTCGCTTGCCATACACAATCAGCGTGGATCGGATGATCTAGCACAGACTTTAAAACGCGGCTGTGTGAAAATAAGTGGTCGACGCCGATGAAAGATCTGCAGTTTACGGCAGCTGCAGAACTAAATTGTTAAAGGTTGTTCACAGACCTTCATACAAATAAGAAAAATATGTAAGTTCAGGAGAACGATCAGGTTCTCCTCCATGTGGTTTTGGATTCCACCCACTGATTAACCCAGGGGTGTCAAACTCAATCACACAAGGGGTCAACATCCAAAACACACCTTAGGTCATGGGCCAAACAGGAAACATTTATTGAACACTCTAAAACTACATTTTTAAAACTAACTTTTAAACAGAATTATGAACTAGATATATAGCATTACCTGTGATAACACTAGTGTGAATCCTGTAAGCTGAATTTGGCCGCTGAAGATGCTAGTGCTGATAGCTGAAGATGCTGAAGCTGATAGCCAGCTAAAATATTAGCTAAATGCCAAATTAGCCTAAAAAAACAATAAAAAAGGCCAAAATAATCAAAAAAAAAAGCAAGCTTGTAAATATTACTTTAACTCCAAAACAGCCGAAAAAAAAAAAAAAAACCCTAAATTAGCCAAAACAGCTAGCCAATAGCTGAAATATTAGCTCAACTCCAAAATAGCCTAAAGATTTTTGGTAAATACCAAAATATTTCAAAAAGCTAGCAGATTGCCAAATTAAAAAAATTTAAAGCTGTAACTTTTTAAGATAATTCTGAATAATAAAAAGGCAGGAATATTATTCCAGAATAAATAAACTTTAACTTAAATAACTTTCAATATTTTATTCTCCATAAAAATATATTTTGTCAACATTATACAAGTTAGAAATGAGCTCAAGATAACATCGGGTCATTATTGACAATAAAATAAAATGATCTGGAGGGCCGGATAGAATTACCTGGAGCCTCGACTTTGACACATGTGGATTACATCATCAACATGTCATAGGCCAAGCTAGAATAACCGATTGGCTGATGTGAATTCTTTATAAAAAGGGACAGATATTTGAACTCTGGAAACATTGCATACTTCGCCACGGCGCCCAAAAACACTGGTGCTCACCGCGCCACATCTCAACTCATCCGTTTATCGACTTGAAGGGTAGCTAAACCCTAAATCAACTTCTTTTTTTGCTGTTGATCTCTATAAATAGGACTTTAAAAGTGTTCTCTTGTTTGATAACTTAAAATAAACTTGTTTAATTCCTAAATTATAGTTTAAAACCACCTGTGTGCTGCCCTCTACAGGTTAAAACGAGGTTTTACAGTTTTGTTGATTGGTCAACTGGTCCAAGAAGTTTCACGTCATCATGCTCTAGCTCCAGTATAAAAGCCCTGCCCATCTTTGAACACTCAACATGCTCAAGAGTTGAAGCTCACCACGTGACCGTTTGAGCTCACCCCACGACGCAGAAGGGGGCGGAGCTAATACCGAGAGCGTTGGACCTCACCCCACGACAGAAAACGGCGGAGCTCACTCTGTGATGCTGACACTGAGCGGTGGAGGTCGCCCCGCTATGACGAGAATGACAGAGCTTGCTTGCTCGGTAAACCAGCACTTGGAAAGCTGGGTGGCCGGCAGACAGAGAGCGGCTGTGGAAGGGGGACGCAGCCTGCTTGGGCCTCCTGAACTTGGCTCTTCATTTATTTTCATCGAGACATTAATAAAAAGATCTTTTAGTTACCTCCAGCTAAACTAACTAATCACATATCCATACCACACCTCTTCTGCTCAGCACGCCCCTCCTAGCCCCGCCCCTTCTTTTGGCATTTTTCAAATCTGGGCTGAGAGTTGAGTCTGTTTCCACCTGTCCTGTTCAGCATTACCCTTTAACATTCAGACTGGCCGCCCCACTGAAGTCGCCTACCTTTGAATTGTCGGGACCGCGAGGCTGCCTCAGGATGACCAGGCGAGGAGCGCTGGCGTCGTCAAGAGTGATGCTTTTCAGCCGGTTCACCAGGCGGTCCGGACGCGGCGTCGCCACCGGCTTAGGCCCCTCACTGAAAACCGATAACAAGAACGAGTGTGAGAAACACGCGGAGCTGGTTCTGCTCACAGCTGAAACTGCAGCAGTCGTCCTCGACCTCACCTGACTCGGCGTACGCTGCATGCGCTGCATTTTCCTGTGCGCTGGTTGAGAACCACAGAGAATTCCACCTCGTCACCAGTCTGGAGCTCCAGGCCGTCCAGAACCTCTTTGACGTGGAAAAACAGCTTCTTGCTGTCGCCCACCTCATATGTAATGAATCCAAACTGGAGGAGAGGAAACAGACACATCTCAAGCCTGTGCTGCCCAACCAGGGGTGTCAGTGATTTGGTTTGGGGGCCACATTCAACCAGTCTGATCTCAAGTGGGCGGGACCAGGAACATAAGAACAAAATAACCTATGGTCAGCTTGTTATCTGTCGCTTTATTTTTGTTTTGTATTTTCTCAATTGGAAAAAAAAATCTCAAACAATTATCTTTTTGACAACAACATTATGGTAATTGTGACGTCACACCTGATCATTTTTAACAGCAGTGAGGCTGGCAGGAACCTAACTGTATCTTACCCAGACGTGGTAGCACTTGCAAAGAAATGTGGTTTATTTCATCTCTTGTTATGCCAGCATTTCTTTTGCTTTGCTTCCCATAGTGACAGAATTGCATATTGCAGAAATTTCTTTAAATAACCATAAGTTGTAAAAAAAATGGGCAAAAAACTTGATTTTTTTTGTAGGGCTGGGAATGTCGACGATTAATAATACATATTCATGAATTATGTATTAACGACCTCAGGTGTCCTGCGTGAGATCAGAGTAATGAAACTGTCAAAAATGGGCGTAAACTTTTTTTTACATTCTGTGATTGAAAATGTATTAAATTAAAGAGATCATTTGGACAAAAGGGATCTTTTATTTTAATAAATAAGGCGGAGAACAAAAGTCAATCTGAGGGCTGTGATGCAGCAACAGTAGTGCAGCCACTATGGGGGCGGAGCTAAACGGAGCTGTTTGCTATTAGAAATCCAGCGAGTAAAACAGCCATTATTCTATTTGGGGATGGGGAGATCAACATGAATTTTCCACAATAATGAGCACAGGCGTTGTCTAAAAATTGCGGAAACTCCGCTTTTCTCTGCAAAAGTCCCGTCCACCAACGTTGCAGAAGGCAAGCAGTTCAGAATGGACAGACACGCCCCCACCTGTGTAGATTCCAACCGAGCTGACGTGAAATACAGCTGGATCAGAATTCTCCACCAAAAAAATGTTTTACTATTTTTCATAAACGCAATAAAGAAACTGTATGAGGAAAGAAAGTAAAAGCTGAAAAAAAAAACAGAATTCCAGGAAAAATGTCAAATCGACAGCAGTGAGAAATTCTTATTGTATGGGCTGCCTGGTGGGACTTTAGCCTGGATTTTTTTGTATTTTCATTCAAAAACATGTTAATTAGTTTGTTGGCAAATTTTATTTTTGTTGTTTTTAATAAAATTAGACCTAAAACTTTCATTCTATATTGTATAAACAGTTTGTTAAATGTTTTTGGGGTTTCAACAGCAAAATGAATCCCATTTTTCCAGATGGAATTTTCTGTTTTTGCATGATTTTGCATCTAGTGTGTGAATACAACATGGAAAAATAACTAAAATAAAAGGTAGACTCACATAGAGGTTGTGCTGGTTAAAATGATAATAAACAAGCAGCAGGTAGTCTTTGAAATCAGAAAATATAGACAAAACTGAGTTTAAGACCCTAGGTCCCAAATGGTTAAAAACAACATTCTAAATGTACAATTTTGTGTGATTTCATATTGTGATTATTTGCAGGTAAGTGGTTGGCAAATACTGCAACAGAAGACAAAACAAAACAAAGGCGATTTTTAAAGATTTGCAATTAATTACTTTTTTGCTTAGCATCGTTATATTTTTTTCTCTTCATGACTGGGCCGGATTAAACCATCTAGTGGTCACCCCTGGCTTAGACAGAAATCAAGCATACCTGGTCTTTGACACACTCCACCACAGCCCTGCGCTGAGGAACCACGTTGCACGCCATCATCTGGCCAGTTTGGGAAATCGTGCAAACCTGGAACTTCACAAACTCTCCCTTCTGCAAACAGTCTCCCTTGTTTGACATTCCCATGATTCCAAAGGGGTAAGACTGTCCTTTTCCTCCAGCTGAGCGGAGAATAGGAGCAAAAAGAGTCAAGAGAAGGAAGTCTGAACAACTACAGCTGCTCTGGTGACACCGACCTTCATCTACGACTTCAATGAGCCCCTGATATTCGGCCTGTGAGGGGTCCACGCTGCGGAGGGGACGAATCACTTTTCCCGTCAGAATTGTTGCGCCGATATCCTCGCCAATCCCGTTCACTTTAGAAAAGAAGAACATTACAAATGTGTTCGTTATCAGACTTCATACAAACAAAAAGACAGTTCTTTTAAAAAAAAAGGTCATGAATAAATGAAAACTTCTGGTACCTGCAGCCACTTTGGTGACCTTTTCGGCGCTGACTTTGTTTCCTTTTCCCTTTGACAGACTGTACTCTACAGTGTCACCCAGATCCAAATTATCCAAGTCTCCACACATTTCACTGAGGAGGAAACACATCTGGGTATAAATGACCCATTCTTTGCATGTGGCAATCACAGATTTACTCCCTTTTTCAGGCCACAGTCTGGTCCAGACGAGGCCAAAGTTGATGTTTAATTTTTTTTAAAGCTTCTGGAAATCTATTTTGGAAGTGGAAATTCTTACATAAATTTCAGTTAAAAAATGTTGGAAACTTTCTCCAGATATTTTACATATGGAGATTCAATGACGGTGGTTTATTTGTAAAAATAAAAAAGTTAAGGCTCAGATTACTTTTTTTTTTTAGATCAAAAGAAACTTTCCAAAGAGGTTTGTGTTTTTTATTAACCCCCTTGATGCATCAAAGCACTCCAAACAAGCCGTGATTTAGTCTTGAAGTGGTTTAGCAAAAACAAATGATTTGTTTTTTTAGCAGGAAATAAGTTCAGAAATCAAGATGTGAACTTTGTTAGCTTTTATAGATGGTAGCGGATGAATTTAAGACGTAACCGAGGCAAACAACTCGACATCAACAGGAGTAATCCATGGAGTGATGTGGAGGACAGAATCCGGTGGTTTTCAAAATAAAACTTCCTTAAGAATCAGAAAAACAAAATGGAAATCCTTTTTTGTTTGCTGCTCTTGAGGTCACGGTTTGAACTAAAACGAACCTATAGTGGAAAAAGATTTCCTGGTCATGATTGGCTGTTTCAATGAAGCCAAAGTTGTCCTTGAGTGCAGCCACGAATCCATGCAGTCTCTTGGCGTTGGAGGTGTTTCGGTTTAGAACCCTGATGGAGACGGCGCTCTGCTGGCCGGTTCGCTTCACCTCGTTGATGGAGAACTCCACCTAGAGGACAAACCCGAGTCAGATGCTGGGCTAAAATGTGGAGACTCAAACATGAAAAACCCCACGTCTAAATCCTGATTTGAACCCTTCCATGTTTTAGAGATACCTTATCTCCAGTTTGAGGCTGACTTCCACCCTCTAGGTCTTTAATGTGGTATGGCACGGTGAGCTTCACCCCACAGTCTTCATATGCAATCACGCCCTCTTCAGTTTCCTAAAGGGAAAAGACATCAACGCTCTGCTCAGACCAAACAGAAAATGACAGCTAAAGAGCACAAACGATACAAAGTCACACGTTTGAAATGCATTAAAGGACTTTATGACTGCATTCATTTTTTTGTATTTACTGTTTTTTTCAATAGAGCACTATGGTAACTAAATTCCCCATGAAGGGATCAACAGTTGTATTCTATTCTAAAGTGCAGCCATGTTTGGTTCTGCAGCGGCTTATCCAGAAACTATGTCCTAGTAAACCTCATAGCTTTTAGGGATGTCCCGATCAGGTTTCTTTAGGCCTGATCCGATTCAGACCATCTGCCGATATAAAGTCACAATCTGATACTTTTGAAACACTTTGCAAAAATGAGCACAGATTCTGGTTGGTCCCTATTTTTATTTCACTAACCTTCTTTGATCATTTAACACTTGAACAGAGCACTTCTGTAAAGTAGCTTTAAGTATTTCAAGTAAAAAGAGTAACTATTACCTAAAAAGAAACACTTTGTAGTAAATATAGGTGATTAGTCATGTGAGAAAGTTTAGTGACTTTAGCTTTAATATCTTGAGAACTCTAACATTTTTAATCAAATGTGATTCATATCTTTTTTTTTAAAGTTGTAAAAATGAATTCTTTTGTTGTAGCATAAAAAGGATGAGTATTTATGAATAACTGATATTTTTAAAGATAATGGTATTATTTTTGTAAACCTCTTTCGACATGACATTTTTGTTTTATTACCACAATAAGTTAATTCTCTTGACATTGGCCCAATCTGAATTCTTCCCTTCACCCCACCCATCCATTTGAAGGGGCATTTGTAGCGCAAGTAGTGTCCGAAATATATATATATATTTTTTAAGATCCCCCCTCCAAGCGGAGGGATACAGACTCCTCCGTTGCGAGGGTAAACCGCGCCGCGTCCATTTTTGACATGAAATGTGAAACGGGGAAATCTTCAGCAGCACAATTTTTGAAAGTTCAGACATGAAAATTTAAGACAGTTGCAAGTTTTCCGCTTCTGGAAAAAAAAAAGTGAAAAAGCAGAAAAAGAAAAAGTGTTGCGTCCACACGTGATCGTTTTAAAAATAATTCCATCCACACGTCCCCGCATACCTGCGCTCTTGGACGCGGTTATGAGCTTGTCAGAACAGTAGTTGACGGTGTTTCCATTAACTCTGAAATTTTGCAAATTGGAATTTCGATAAATTCTAATGGAAACACAACAATTTCGAAAAAACTCGCATTTTTCAAAAAAAAGTTTTTGCGCTTAGAGGACGTGGTATTTGAGGCGTATCGAAAAAGACATTTTTCACAGAACTGTTTTGGAAACACTTTTTTTTCAAAATAGGGACAGAAACTTAAATGGATCTCGTTGTGTTTTTAAACAGAGAAAGGTCCAGCAGCTTACTTGTTAGAATGGTTATTCATTTAAAAACCGCTGAACAGGTTTCTCACCTGAGACTGTCAATAGACTCTGCGCGACACACGCTCTCCAGACAGAGCTGTGACGTCACCGCAATGCTCCTTTTTTAGTGAGTCAAAAAAAAAAAATACTTGTTCTCATTCATCGTCGTGTTTTTAATGACTTATTGCGTGAGTTGGTTTGTGCTTTATCACAAAATGATGATTTAATGGAAACAGTGTCATTTCCAAACATTGTTTTTTTCAAAATTCCTAGAATTTAGATAAAGTTTTGCGCAAATGTGTAATGGAAACGCAGCTAGTACTGACATGTATGCATTAATTGTTGCAAAAAGTGACGTTTAAAAAGGTAAATCACCGGTTATTCATGTCCACACTCAGACACAAAACCGGAGTTTTCCTAAATCTTCACTTTGGCCGCAGTTTTCCAAAAGCACAGTTTTCAGTGACTTAAATCTTCGGTTTCGTGTGGATGATAGGCCAAAACGTATAAAAATATATTTGTTTTAGCAGATACCCGCCTACGTGTGGACAAGGCCTGATTCTGGCGTCATCTTGCATGTGACCAAAGGACCCTCAAAATAGACCAAATTTAGAACATCTATTTGTGCGATTATTAACATTTACTTTTCTTAGCAGATTCTTTTACTCATGCAGTTTTAGCTTTTCTAACCAACAGGAAAAACAAGCAGAAATGAGCATAAACAAAAGGCTAACATTAGAACCAAAGCAAGTTCGAGGAAGGGTTTGTGCTCAAAGGAACC